>NW_027411736.1:0-212546 GCF_047663935.1 Musca autumnalis
TTTTATTTGAATCCTTTACCATTTGGCTGTATTCGATTTGTACAGCATTTGTTAGGTATGTAAATTGCATATAATCCCATTGAGATTTTGATTTCAATATGCTATTTAAATGTTTGCATTTTTGTCCAAAAGTGGGAATTTTAGGTTTAAGCGGTTTAAAGAGATATATGTATATTTATTAAAATGTCAAATACGGTGCCTAAAAGAATGCATCACACATTGAATTTGGTTGCTATCGTCAGCTGCATCTTAAATCGTGAACAAATATAGTCTAGAAATATTATATAGAAAAATATTGTAAATAATGCGTGATGGTTTATAGTCCTGGGAAAAATATTCTTAAACAATCGAGGTGTTTGTACGTAACTGAAATATATCTTGAACAAAAATCCAGCATTCTTGATAGACATTGGAAAGCAGTTCTTATAGCATTGAGAGCTTTTATAGTCTCTAAAATATATGCTTAAAAATTTCGGATTTTTTATAGTCTTTGAACGCGTGTAAAAAAAAAAAAGATTTTTGATAGTGCTTTAACATTATTTTGAAAAATTTAAGAATGTTCCAAACAAGTAAAAAAGTGTCAGTCGGCTTTGCCGACAGATATATACCCTACGCCAATGTGAAGTGAAACGTTCACCTGCGGTCAGATCGAATGTATATAAGATCTCTTCAAAATGTTGTGGCCCTTTTTGGACATTTGAACTTGCCTACAAAAATGTGGATTAGGAATTAACTGCACTGAGACGCAAATGTTGAACTTTTGTGAGGGAGGTACACTTAGGGAGGACCGATATGGACCATTTTAGAAGTTAAACAAAATTTTGACAAAATATTAGGAGATCCAAAGTTTGGACCAAATTGGTTGCCCCCTTTAAGTGATATCGTCCTAGCATTAAATGACATTTTTTAAATATTGGGGAGAAGTGCCGGAAGTTGAGGACCGGTATTGCCCATGAAACTAAGTTTGGATATAATATGACGAAGGCCAAATGTTGGACCAAATCGGTTGAACAGTTCGAGAGTTATCGTGATCTCCGACCGCCACATATGGTGACATAGGGGTTTTTTACACCTTTCGGGCTGTTTTTCCAAGAAATATGGACTTTTACAGTCGTAATGGAGGTAGCGAATGCAAATCGCTTCAACAAAAATCAAAGTGATTCCAGAGAAGGTCTTAAAGTGAACTTATCCGAAATGTTGTGTGAGAGGTGCCAGAAGAAGACAAATATAGTTAATATTCGAACCTGATCTATATCTGGTAAATATATTAGGATGTGTAAAGTATGGATTACATGGGTCACTCCCTTCATTTTTCTCCCCATTTTTCAAACATTTTTGAACTTTTGTGGGGGAGGTACCTGAAGGAGTGGAGCGATATGGTTTATCTTCGGATTTATACTAAGTTTGGACAAAATATTAGGAAGGCCAAATTTTGAACCGAATCGGCAGAACCGTTCGAGACTTATCTTGCGCTCAAACCACTACACACGGTGTCATAGGGGCTTTTTACACCTTTCAGGCTATTTTCTCAGGAAGTATGGACTTGCCCCCTAATGAAACATCGTATGGGGGGCAGTGATTAGAAGTTGTTGCAACAAAAATCAAAGTGATTGGAGAGTAGGTCGTAATCTGAACTTTTCCGAAATTTTGTGTGGGAGGTACCCGAAGGAGTGGACCGATATGGCTTATTTTCGAACATAAACTATGTTTGAACAAAATATTAATAAGGCCAAATTTTGGACCGAATCGGCAGATCCGTTCTAGAGTTATCTTGCGCTCCAACCACCTCACACGGTGTCATAGGTGTTTTTTTGCAACTTTCATGCTATTTTCTCAGGAAGTATGGACTAGCCGCTAATGAAACTTGTACCGTCGTATGTGGGGCAGTGAATGCGAGTTGATAAAACAAAAATCAAAGCGATTCGAGAGATGGCCCTAAACAGAACTTTTCCGAAATTTTGTGTGGGAGGTACCCGAAGGAGTGGACCGATTGAGTCCATATTGAAACCATATCTAAGTCTGGTACAAGTGTCACGATGTGCAGAGTATGGACCAAATCGGTTACGCCCTTCAAGAGTGCGCACAAATTTTCCGAACATTTTCGAACTTTTGTGTGGGAGGTACCGTGTAGTGACCCGGAGGATATGGTGTCCCTTTCTTAAAAAAAACATAAATTTTAACACCGTAGAATTTCTGTGAAGGAAGGACTGCGGGAGCCTTTGCTTTGCCAGCGATCAGTCGGGTGGGGTGGTTCGGTCCTTTTTCCACAAAAATCTTTATCCACTACATTGAATTAATGTAGACTCCCTTTTTATTTTAAATTAAACTATTGCATAAACTAAATGGACCAGAGTGGACTAAATCAATATTAAAAATCCCCATATTAGCCACTGCAACATTAATAATGACAAACCTATTATAAATACCTATGTCTTTTTCGTTTATCGATTCTCACGGATGTTTTTGTGAGAATGCTGCGCTTTTTTACCCACACCATCCATCGTCCTGAAGGCGCTAAAAATTTATATCCAGGACCCCCAGCATCCATACTTACACTTCTTCACTTCACATGGCAGAAAACATCAGATATTAATTTACCAGGCCATCCTTTGGCATACAATCTCTATTTTATTCAAAACATAATGCATCATTTAGATAATATATTACAAAAAAAAAAAAAAATGAAATGATCAGCTTATGGCTTACTCAAAAGGAATTTAGAAGCGAAATATATACATACAATTCATTTTTGATCGTTTAGTTTTATGAGAACGCAAAAAAAAAATGTTCAGCCCTTAAGGGGTTAAAATTCTAAATATCTATTCTGTATAAAACGTTAGGCAAAACGCTTAGCAAAACAAAGATACAAAAAAATTATTCAAATTACAAATTTTACATACTATGTATATAAGTATAGATATGCGTGTTTTTTTATTTCTTTGTTATGCCGTACGTAATGAGAATCGATAATGGGAGTGAGTACTTAATCTGGAACTGTTATACTATGGCAATATTCACCTCAATTGGGAGAAATCATTATGAACGGTACTCATTGTTTATTATAAATTCTCATTACTTGTTTCTTTTAATAAATCAATGTAAGCGCGCAATGAAATATCAATAAGGGACAAATAAAAATCAGCTGTTACCAAACTTACCACCAACTATTGAATGAAGAAGGCCTCCTGCATCGAATTGATGGTTGCTGCTGCTGCAAAAAGGAAAGTAGATGGAAACGGGGCGAGTGCTGTCTCTTACGTTGATTAGAATACTCTAAATGCTCTTGACTCAAAATTAAATTACTCAAAAAAATTATTAAATATTATGTGGTGATATTGATATCCATACGTATACTTAAATAAAGTTCATCGGGAATCCAGAGTTAGTTGAGTCATAGCGGCTCATAAATGATTATCAGCAAGGGGTTACGTCTTCTGACCACTTGTTGCAAATACGTAAAAATGTATCTGAAGTTGCGTGTTGTTTAGGATGATGTATCTCCGGTGTATTGAGGAGATAGAATCACTTGTTGGGTATTGTTGGTATGGAAGCAATATGATGGGAAGATTTGCATTTTTTTGAAATGTATCCAATTACAGGCTCATATTGATGATAATCGATATGTTCACTTATCTGGATTAATTAACTAACGGGCAAGCACTTGATTGAGGATGATGATTTGCAATATAGTTATGCACAGATCCTAATCATATGTTGAACACTCCTTTCACAATAATGATTGGGTGGCAATTTTTGCTTTGGTTGAAGTAACTCACAGAAATGTTGTTTAAGGTAGAGGTAGCACACTCCATTCGATTTTTGAAGAATCCACAAAAGGGCCAACACGCTACCCTGTGGGTAGCGTGAGTCTTTGTGGTATAGACCACTTTTTGTAGCACGGATTCTGATAAAGGTGAAGTGAATTTCTCCAGTATTTTTCTGGTTGTAATCTTCTATTGCTTTTATAAATTAGGCAAACGTTTTCAAAAACAGAGTTTGATCTTTTCAAATATTAAAATTATATAGCTTTGCAGCTAATGATGCTGACTAAAAACACTGATTATTGGCGGAATCAAAATTGATGTTAACACTTGCAATGTATATTTGTAAAGGAAGTTGAAATCACAACCTGTGCAACTTGATACCTTAGATTTGTTGTCATTTTGACAAGGGCTTAAAAATCAGTCTTCAATGTTGCCACATTCATTAACTTGTCTCAAAGTTGCAACAATTAGTATGGAATTGTACGATTCAATGACAAGAATTCGATTGAATATTAATCAGATTTATTGTTTGTTATAAGAGTTAATATTCAATTTATTATAGAAAATTATTTTTTCTGATCGTTTTATTGCAATTTAAGCTTAAAAAGAAATCTAAAAACAATAATCAGATATGTCTGTCAAACAACTTGTATTTGTTAGTCAAGTAACAAACCGCTTACAATCTGAGATGTAGCTATAGTCACCACATAAATAGGATATCCGATCAAAACAAAACTTATAAAAAATGGGATAGCTGTTAATCTCATTTACTATCTGTCAATTTTAATTGATATGTTATTAGTTCATTCGTAAACAATTAAAGCACAGTTAAAAACAAGAAATTTTAAGTGAAGCTAATAAAATTAGAAAAGTTGTAAAATGTGAGCAAAACAGGAATGAATTTAGTAGAAAAAAAAAAATATAAGTATATTGATGAACTGTAAGAAGATACACGGTGAATGGAATTTGAATGACCAGCGTATTAGAATCTATTTCAAGCGTTGTGGGTAATTGTGAGCGTTTTACAAAAAAAAAATTGAGGCCAGGTACCAAGAATGAGGGCAAAACATAGCCAATGCGGATATACCAACAAACAAAATTATTTGTGGAATTGTATGCAGACTTCAAGCAATGTAATTGGTAAATATCTTTAAAGACTATGAATTATATTTTTACCATGAATACAATTTTATTCGCCGAATTATGAATTCAGTGTTTCCGTTGATAATTTGTTGTTGTCTTGATAAGGCAAAATTTGGTTGTAATGGAAAACGTTCACTACAACCGGAAGGAGTGGACCGATATAGCCTATCTTCGAACTTAAACTAAGTTTGGGCAAAATATTACGAAAGCCAAAATTTTAACCGAATCGGTTCATCCCTTCGAGAGTTATCGTGCGCTCCAGCCAGACAGACAGACAGACAGACGGACGGACATTGCTAAATCGACTCCAAATTGTCTGAAATACATTTCGTCCAAACATACTTGGGGTCTAAAACCGTTATTTCGATGAGGCACATTTTGCCCGTATGAAAGTGGTATATACACTCGTTAGCATAAATGCTGAGGGTATAAAAATAGAAGACTTCTGGAAAAAATTAAAAAGTAAAATTCAAAATTTAAAAAACTCAACGCGTAGGACTTTTTAAAATATTTGCCTACGCTGCAGGTAAATATTTTGAGAAATACTACACTGCTGGAAAATTATTTTAAGAAGTCCAAGACGGCTGGAAAAATATTTTAAGAAGTCCACAAATGCTTGGAAAATATTTTTAAAAATCCATGATAGCTGGAATTTTTTTTTTAAAAAATTCACGACTGCTAGAAAAATATTTTAAAAATGCATAATTGCTAGAAAACTAATTTAAAAAACCCACAACTGCTAGAAAAATATTTTAAAAAAATCTACGACTGCTGGAAAAACTTAAAAGTAATATTCAAAATATTAAAAGAAAAATCAGCGACTGCTGGCAAATATTGCAAAAAATCCAACACTGCTGGAAAATATTTTGAAAAATATAACACTGCTTGAAAAACATTTTAAAAATCCGCGACTGGTGGAAAAATATTTTAAAAAATTAACGATTGCAGCAAACATATTTAAAAAAACACGACGTCTGCAAATATATTTTTAAAAATCCAAAACAGCTGGTAAATTATTTTAAAAAATCCACGACAGCTGGAATTTTTTTTTTTGAAAAATCCACTACTGCTGGAAGAATATTTTAAATAATCCACTACTGCTGGAAAAATATTTTAAATAATCCACTACTGCTGGAAAAATATTTTAAATAATCCACGATTGCTTTGAAAATATTTTAAAATAAGACCTACAGAGCCGCTAGAAAATTGGATAAATATTATGTTTTTGGTCCATTTCAGCCACCACCAATAAGAATAGGGATCTATTCTGATCTGAACCCGACCTCCATACAAAATTTTGTGACGATCGGTCCATAATTGCGGCCTGGAGCGTGTTTACAATTTATAATGGACAGACGGACGGAAACACATCTCAAAATAGCTTTATCTCGTCGAGATATGAAGATTGGTATACCACATGGGGGGTCTTCGACGAATATTTCGCGGTGTTACATGAATTTTTACCAGAACAAACTTATAATACCCTTTTCCACATTGTGGTATAGGGTATAAAAATCTACTACTGCTGGAAAAATATTTTAAGAAGTCCACGACTAATGGAAAAATATTTTAAAAAATCCACGACTGCTAACAAATACTTAAAAAAATCCACGACTGTTGGAAAAATATTCTAAAAAAAGACTACTGGAAAAATATTCTAAAAAACACAACTACTGAAAAAATATTATAAAAAATCCACGACTGCTGAAAAAATATTTTAAAAAATCAACGACTGCTGAAAAAATATTTTAAAAAATCAGCGACTGCTGGCAAATATTGCAAAAAATCCAACACTGCTGGAAAATATTTTGAAAAATATAACACTGCTTGAAAAACATTTTAAAAATCCGCGACTGGTGGAAAAATATTTTAAAAAATTAACGATTGCAGCAAACATATTTAAAAAAACACGACGTCTGCAAATATATTTTTAAAAATCCAAAACAGCTGGTAAATTATTTTAAAAAATCCACGACAGCTGGAATTTTTTTTTTGAAAAATCCACTACTGCTGGAAGAATATTTTAAATAATCCACTACTGCTGGAAAAATATTTTAAATAATCCACTACTGCTGGAAAAATATTTTAAATAATCCACGATTGCTTTGAAAATATTTTAAAATAAGACCTACAGAGCCGCTAGAAAATTGGATAAATATTATGTTTTTGGTCCATTTCAGCCACCACCAATAAGAATAGGGATCTATTCTGATCTGAACCCGACCTCCATACAAAATTTTGTGACGATCGGTCCATAATTGCGGCCTGGAGCGTGTTTACAATTTATAATGGACAGACGGACGGAAACACATCTCAAAATAGCTTTATCTCGTCGAGATATGAAGATTGGTATACCACATGGGGGGTCTTCGACGAATATTTCGCGGTGTTACATGAATTTTTACCAGAACAAACTTATAATACCCTTTTCCACATTGTGGTATAGGGTATAAAAATCTACTACTGCTGGAAAAATATTTTAAGAAGTCCACGACTAATGGAAAAATATTTTAAAAAATCCACGACTGCTAACAAATACTTAAAAAAATCCACGACTGTTGGAAAAATATTCTAAAAAAAGACTACTGGAAAAATATTCTAAAAAACACAACTACTGAAAAAATATTATAAAAAATCCACGACTGCTGAAAAAATATTTTAAAAAATCAACGACTGCTGAAAAAATATTTTAAAAAATCAACGACTGCTGGCAAGATATTTTAAAAAAGTTTACGATTGCTGGAAAAATATATTAAAAGCTCCACGACTGCTGGAGAAATATTTTAAAAAATCCACGACTGCTGGAAGCCTTTGTTTTTAAAAATCCACGACTGCTGGAAAAATATTTAAAAAATACAGAACTGCTGGAAAAATATTTTAAAAAATCCACCACTGCTGGAAAAATATCTTATAAAATCCACCACTGCTGGAAAAATATCTTAAAAAATCCACCACTGCTGGAAAAATATTTAAAAAATCCACGAATGCTAGAAAAATATTTTAAAAAATCAAAGACTGCGGAAAAATATTAAAAAAAAATCACGACTGCTGGAAAAATATTTTAAAAAATCCACGACTGCTGGAAAAATATTAAAAAAAAATCACGACTGCTGGAAAAATATTTTAAAAAATCCACGACTGCTGGAAAAATATTTTAAAAAATCCACGACTGCTGGAAAAATATTTTATAAAATTCACGACTGCTGGAAAATTTTTTTAAAAAATCCACGACTGCTGGAACCATATTTTAAAAATTTAAAGACTTCTGGAAAAATATTTTAAAAAATTCACAAATGTTGGAAAAATATTTTAAAAAATCCACGACTGCTGGAAAAATATTTTAAAAAACCAAGACGGATGGAAAAATATTTTAAAATATCCACAACTGCTGGAAAATTAATTTTAAAAATCCAAGACTGCTGGAAATATATTTTAAAAAATCCACGATTGCTGGAAAAAATATTTTTAAAAATCCACGACTGCTGGAAATTTATTTAAAAAAATTCACGATTGCTGGAAAAATATTTTATAAAATTCACGACAGCTGGAAAAATATTTTAAAAAATCCACGACTCCTGGATAAATATTTTAAAAAGTCCACGACTGCTGGAAAAATATTTTAAAAAATCCACAATTGTTGGAAAATATTTTTCAAAATACATGAGTTTTTGCAAAAATTAACACATCTATCACTCTTGAAAAATTTAGAAAAAATGCACATTAAAAAAGTAAAAAAGGTATCAGTCGGCTTTGCTGACAGAGATATACTCTCAGCTCTCTCTCAGTGTGGATTGAAATACTTTTTTCCCAAAAAAAAAAAAAAAAAACTTATGTATTTAGGGAGGTTTTCAAAATTTTGGGCATATGCACCGACAAAAGTATGGATAAGATTAAAGCTCAAAATTTCCGGGGATATCGATAGATAGGGCTTTTTTATCACACTAGCCTACGAAAAACATAATATCGCTGTAAACAGGGCCACTAGGAAAACCTTCAGTAAAAATGTCCAAAGGATCCTCGAACCACACAAAAATGTTGAACCATTGTGTCGGTGGTACCACAATGGTTGGACAGATATGGCCCAAATTTTAACATAAACTAAGTTTCGACAATACAGTTGAACCTCGATTATCCGTGAATCGATTATCCTAGAACCTCCATTATCCGTGATAGAAAAGAAATGTTGGATTTTTTTCCATTTCTTCTATTTTTCGTTATAAACTTCATTGCCCGGGAGTAAAAAAACACTTTCCAATTCATTTAATTAAGCAAACATATTTGACATAGCAAACATAGCTTACCTTCATTCCCAAGCAAAAGCCTTTAATGTTTAGGGTAACCTAAAAAACACGATTTGGGTTGCAAAGCTTAAAGATTTTCTTGGCCCAATTTTCCATTCGTTGTACTTCTTAATTTTCTTTGTAAAATATCCTTCACACACATTCTTGGTGTTTTAATTTTGTTTATTGTCCTATTATGATAAGGGGCGAGAATACTACCTTTGTTGTTGGTCTTAACATTTGTTCTTTGATTGTTATTTTTGGTTGTTTTTTATCATGCATGCCGCTTTACTATTGCCAAAGTTTCAATGAACTTGACAGCGAAAATATTTTGATTTAATTGTGTCTACCATGCAAAACCAATTTGAACAGCCAACAAAACGCTAAAAACTTCAAGTCATTGCCAATCAACCACAACCCACAAGCGACCAGTGGAAATAATTGTCAATGTTTGTTTTTAATGTATACAGATTTAACCTCTTCGTGTTAAACCCGTTTTTTCCTTCTACTTATTTCTCATCGACCTCAATGAATTAAGTTTCATCCACATTTTTGTTTCTTTCTTTGGGGCGACTTTGTTTTGTTATTTTTCAAAATAGAATTTCCGTTTATTGGTGGCGTAAGCTACTACGCATCCAAAACGACCCAAAACGTTCACGTACACATAATTCGTGGAGTTTTGTTTAAGTCAACGGAATTCATTGGCGTTTATCCCCTCCTCTCTTAATTATTTGTTTGGTTGCGGTTTCTTTGGGCTGCGGCAAAACCAAAGGAATGGGCAAAGGATTTCAAAAGACCTTTGTTATCGCTTATTTATGTGAGCTGTACGCATTCGAAGAGCCAAAAAGTGCGATATAACCGCTCACAATAATTAAATTGTGAATTGGTGTTAAAAAAGGGAAATGGCATATTAAAAAACGCTTAAATTTATAAAAGCTTTTAAAAGAGGGTAGATGAAGGGTTAACTTCTTTGTTTGTCACTTTTTGGGAATGGGGGGTGTAAATTATAAATCATTATAGCCCATTTTCTCTAATCAATTCGACTAAATGTTAAACTAACTCAAAGTTGACTAACTGATGCTAGAAGATTCACAAAGAAATTCGACAATGACCGCCTAAAAGTATGCATCGCACATCCAACTATTTTATTTAATTTTCTACAGATGATTTTATTTTGTTTGAAAAAATTTTCTGTTAGGGCGAAGATCATTTAATATTAATGTTAATGAATTACTCGTTGGAGTTGAGCTGAATGTTCGAAGATTTTTTGCAATTGAAAATCTTCGGTATTCCCTTTTCACTTGCAAGAAAATCTTCGATCGTTCAGCTCAAATCTAACGAGAAATTAATTTAAAGTTCGGCAAGGCAGAATTTTTTATACCCTAAATCTAATCTAAAAAATGTATTTAATCAGGTGAAACCTTAATATGGGTGCTATAACAAAGTGTGTCTCTATCTTGACAAAGCTATTGCGAACTCAACTTTCAATTCTCAATTTTGGCAGCCAGTTTTCCGTGTATAAAAGACCTGATCTTTCGTTTATAAAAGACTTGTTAAAAAATTGTCGGTTATAGAAGACCTGTTAAAGATCTTCTGTCAGTAAAAAACCTCTAAAGGGTATCTGTCTATAGAAACCTGTGAACGGTATTTTATCCATGGAAGATCCGAAAAAGGTCTTTTGACCAAAGATGACCTGTCTACAGAAGACCTGTGGTATCGTGTCCAATAAAAATCAGCCAGTTTTCTTCTCTACAAAGTAGTAATAGGTCTTCTATCGTTAGAAGACCTGTTTATGGTATCCTGTTTATAGAAGATTAGGAAACGTTATCCTGTCTATAGATCTGTAAAAGGTATATTCTGAGACATTAATTGCTACAAGGGACACATTACAATTCATAACAATGGCGGTAACCTACATCATGATTTGTGTATGCTCCTGTAAAAACATTCCAAACAGTACTAAAGTTTCCGTATGCCCCGCATTTGGGACTAAGTTAAAAGTCGTGTTTCGGATTTTTGCAAATCCACACAGCCAAACCGAAATAAACGAAACTCAAATCAATTTCACTTTCCCTCAACAGCCAAATGAAACTTTGGTGTTAACTTTTAATTTGGCTAACAACGCAGACACTGATGGAGACAGTTATTTAGACAAGAACAGAGATGAATACCCAGTCACACACCACTGGTTTGAGGTGGACAGACGATGCCCGGCTTGTTGTTGTCCAATAACAACAACTATGATAAATGGCAAAATACTACAATATAACTTTTATTTTTGCAAAAAAAAGTCATGACACCAAAAACACATAAAAACATCAACACTTTTTTCCTGGGTTCAACACCCAGACGAGATATTGTTCCTTCCGTTGTTTTTCTTTCTATACCAGACTTATGTATGTCTCTACCAAAACAGAAAAATGTGCAAATCACTTCCACTTAATTATACTACATTTTCAATAGTGCATGATTTGACAAGAAAAATATTTTGACTCTTGTAATAAAAACTAAATTAAATTAATGAAGGAGAACGTAACAGTGAAAAGCACAAGGACAACAACAACAACATAGAATACATGTTAAATACCACAACATGATCTGATTTGAGTATGATTGACAGTAGCTCACCCAACATCGTCATCATCGTCATGATTGAAAATCGAAAAAAACATTGAAAATTGAAAACAGATACTTCCTTGCCCCCTCGCAAGCAATGTTCGTTTGCCTTTGTTTGACATGTTATTTTTTGCAGGGAGTGCGGGTAAGGAACTGTCCAAGCATTAAACTTCAATTAACAGCAATACCAAGCCATAATACCAAAAACAACAGCAGCCCCACAATTTAATGCTATTTTGTTGTTATTCATCCCTTATTTGATGTAATTTGTTGGTTGGGAGACTATGACGACCAGACATCCACTGACGCACTGCCGACAATGATTACATTGACAACAACACCGGGTATTATGTCAACTTTTGATGGCTTTGATGGCACTTTTTCGGTGTCTACTTTTAAATTTTAATCAGGATTAAATTTAAAGGACATTTTTGCGTATTTTTGCCGCATTTCCTTTCTTAATGAAGTCCTGTAATGTACTTCGTGTTTGGAGTGGGCACTTAAGTACATACTTATTAAACATGAGAGTTAATTCATTACCTTCTCAATGGAAAATATCTCTTAAAGGGATGCAGTGGATAGTTATGTATATCTCTTTAAATAGTGTTGAAAAGAAAAAACCCAAATTCACTTCACAAGAGGCAACAACAAATCAGGTACATGAGACACGCTCTAGAAAGCCATTTCCTTGTGGGTAGTATATAGTCAATATGTTTTCTGTACTCCCAGATTAGCTTTAAGGATTTTCTGCCCAATATTTCTAAAAAAATAAGAAGCCATTCGGAAGTTTGTAAACTTTTCATTAAATCATTGCAATGGAATGACCGGATTCAATAATAGCCATATTATGTCTTTTTATGTTTGATTCTATTGCTTTTTCATAACCCACCACTCCTCGCCATTTGGAAAAAGTAAAATAAACTTTGTTTTTAGATGTCAGGTTGATTTTATGGACACCAAAAGAAAACGAACAAAAACACATAACAAAGGGTCAAATCATGATTTTCATTCCCCATTTTCTTTCTTTAAGAACAAAAAATTGTTGATGTTGTCTCGAAAAATAAAGCTGAAGTTGGTATATCTTTTATGGTTATTTAAATTGTATGTCAAGGAGTTGAAGGACTAGAAAGAACAACCAACTACACAACTATGAACAAATATAAACTTGAAATGTTTTACAAAAACCTTATGTCCGTGCGTTAAATTACCTCATCTCACTCCTCCCTCCATCCTGACAACTTTTGGAAGTAAGGATGCTTAGGATGTTTTTTTTATACCCTCCACCATAGTATGGAGGGTATATTAAGTTTGTTTTTCCGTTTGTAACGCATTGAAATACTCATTTGCGACCCTATAAAGTATATATATTCTTGATCATGGTAAAATCCTTAGTCGATGTGAGCAAGTCCGTCCGTCCGTCTGTGGTAATCACTCTAGCATCCACAAAAATAGAGATAGGACGCAAAAATAGAGATAGAAATTTTGAGAAAATGCGTCTTTTGTTTGCAGGCAGGTCAAGTTCGATGATGGGCTATATCGGTCCACGTTTTGGTATAGCCCCCATATAACGGTACCCCCCGATTTACGGTATTTTGACGTTTTTAGCTACATTTTCAGACCGATTTGGCTATAATTTGACATTTAGGGTTCTTAAGTGTTGATAAACTTATAAATTAGAAGTTGTGGACATAGGTCCACGTTTTGGTATAGCCCCCATATAACGGTACCCCCCGATTTGCGGTATTTTGAAGTTTTTAGCTACATTTTTAGACCGATTTAGCTATAATTGAAATTTAGGGTTCTTAAGTATCAGTAAACTTATATAACAAAAGTTGTGGACATAGGTCCACGTTTTGGTATAGCCCCAATATAACGGTACCCCCCGATATACGGTATTTTGACGTTTTTAGCTACATTATCAGACCGATGTAGCTATAATTTGACATTTAGGGTTCTTAAGTGTTGATAAACTTATAAATTAGAAGTTGTGGACATAGGTCCACGTTTTGGTATAGCCCCCATATAACGTTACCCCCCGATTTACGGTATTTTGACGGGTTTAGCTACATTTTCAGACCGATTTAGCTATAATTTGACATTTAGGGTTCTTAAAAGTCAATAAACTTATATAGCAAAAGTTGTGGACATAGGTCCACGTATTGGTATAGCCCCCATATAACGGTACCCCCCGATTTACGGTATTTTGACGGGTTTAGCTACATTTTCAGACCGATTTAGGTATAATTTGACATTTAGGGTTCTTAAAAGTCAAAAAACTTATATAACAAAAGTTGTGGACATAGGTCCACGTATTGGTAAAGCCCCCATATAACGGTACCCCCGATTTACGGTATTTTGACGGGTTTAGCTAAATTTTCAGAACGATTTAGCTATAATTTGACATTTGAAGTTCTTAAATGTCAATAAACTTATGTGAGAAAACTTGTGGACATAGGTCCACGTTTTGGTATAGCCCCCATATAACGGTACCCCCCGATTTACGGTATTTTGACGTTTTTAGCTACATTTTCAGACCGATATAGCTATAATTTGACATTTAGGGTTGTTAAGTGTAACTAAATTTATATAACAAAAGTTGTGGACCTAGGTCCAAGTTTTGGTATAGCCCCCATATAACGGTACCCCCGATTTACGGCATTTTGACGTTTTTATCTACATTTTCAGACCGATTTAGCTATCAATTGACATTTAAGGTTCTTAAATGTCAATAAACTTATATAACTAGTGGACATAGGTCCATGTTTTGGAATAGCCCCCATAAAACGTTACCGCCCGATTTAAGGTATTTTGAGAATTTTACCAAAAAGTTTTAACCGAATTATCTGTAATTTGAACATTTGACATTTGAAATTCTTAGTGGTCACCACGCCTCTCCAGCAAAAATTGTCAAGAAAGCTACAATATTAAACCGAACAAGCAGTAATTTGACATTTGAAGTTCTTAGTGGTCACAACACCTCTCCATCAAAAATTGTCAACATAGGTCCATGTTCGGATATAGCTCCCATGTAACGGTACCTCCCAATTTTCAGTAATTTGGCAATTTTAGCTACAATTTTTAACAGAACTAACTGTAATTTGACATTTGAAGGTTGTAGTGGTCACCACACATCTGCATCAACAATTTTCAACATAGCCCCAATATAACGATACTTCCCTATTTTCGGTACTTCGAGGATTTTACTTAAAATGTTTAACCGAACGTAGGTCCATGTTTTTGTATAGCCCCAAAACAAACCTCCCGATTTTCCGTACCTTAGCTTTATTTTTTGGACGAACTTTCTGTAATTTGAAATTTAAAAGTCAACAAAAATTCTGCAACAAAAATTGTTCATATTTTCATATAGCCCAGATACCTCCGAACTAGCTGTTAATGACATTTGAAGTTCCCACGTTATGTACCGATTTTCGATATTTTGAGGATTCTAGCTAATTTTTTAACCGAATTAGGAGTTATTTGACATTAAAGGCTCCCATCAAAAACTGTCAACATAGGCCCATGTTTTATTATAACCCCTATATAACAGTACCTCCCAATTTCTAGCCCACCAAAAATTGTCAACAGTTAGATATAGGCACCATAAAAAAGGGTCTCCCGAATGAAGCATTTTATGTATGTACATTATCTGACATTTTAACGTACTCACTTAAAGTTGGGCACAGGAATGAATATTATTTAATGGTGGAGGGTATGAAAAGTTCGGCCCGGCCGAACTTAATGCTTTTTTACTTGTTTTAATGTGTGTATGTTTGAGTTGCCAATTGTATGAGTAAATAAATGGCATATATTGTTAACTGAGAAGAAAAAGGAGAAAAAGCAGAATGAAATATATGGCCCAAAGGGTTATGTTATTTTTTTTTTTCTTTTTATTTATTTATTTTGCAAAAGGTAAATAAGGCTACTTCTTTCCAAATGGCATTAAACAACATGGGCACTTAAAGGCCTAAATAGCTCTCTTGGAAATATATTCTGGGATTTTTGTTATAAACAAGTAAGAGAGGGCTATAGTCGGACGGGGCCGACAATTTGACACCCTACACCACTTCCCCTGTGCACTAGTTTGCCGGGGAATTTATTTACATAAATAAATAAATACGGGGACTAAAGAAAATGTTGTAGCAGTGAAAATTTTCTACAACATTTTTTTGAGTCCATTTCAATAAGGCTTGCAGTTTCCAAGCAAAATCATGAAAACCTAAAAATCCAAAAAAATGTGAACTCTGACCGCTAGTTATTTAAAAATCCCTTAGTCGATTTTTTGTTTTTTTTTATTTTTATCATCTATGAACATTATAGATTCAGAATCAGGCGCGTCGTAATTCCTTTATCTAACTAATGTATTGATATAATTTGCATCTACTGAGATTTCAAGAGTTGGGTTTCAAGTTAAGTTTTCGTAAGTTGTCCGAATATGCCCCAGAATTTAAATTACTGATTAAAAATTAAAAATGGATATTTTTCCAACAAAAGTTATGGTAAATTTTACACGCTAAATACTATCCGATCATCACACTGTGCTTCAGGAAAAATTTGCAGGGGTTCTGATGCATAAATTCGGTTTTGTGGGAGTTCATGGAAGACGAAAATGCCTTTGGTTCTTTGGGTCACTTCGTTTTTTGATTTTTTAACGGCAAAAGTAGTGAAAAACGGGGTTTTCATCTTTAAACGTGCATAACTTATTTTTTCCATAACGGATTTTTACAGCTTCTTCTTTCTTTGGAAGGCGAGAATAATGTCTTTAAAAAAAGCCATAGATTTTTTCTAACTGCTACATCGATATAATTTGCATCAAGTGAGAGGTCAAGAGTTGATTTTCAAGTTTAGTTTTCATTAGTTGTCCGAATATGCCCCCAGCATTTAAATTACTGATTTAGAATTAAATGTTGATGTTTTTCTCACAAATGTTATGGTCAATTTTACACCCTAAATACTATGGTTGCACTACCCACAATTTAAACTGAGGGATCCCTGCATAAACTACGATGTAAATCTGTTATTTGATCACGTACATCAACATAATTAGCATCAATTGAAAGGTCAAGCGTTCCTCTTCTACATATATTTTACACTTGTTTAACACAGAGTCCATGTATAAAGATTAGTCATTTCACTAACAAAAGTTCTAGTCAATTTAACCCGCTAAATATTATGTGATCATCACGTTAAATTGTAAGCTAGATCTCGGTCGTAAACCCAAACCCTACATAAAATTTTGCGCCGATCAGACTACCATTCTGACCTACAGAGCCGTTACAAAATTGTTAAACATTTTGTTTTTAGTCCATTTCATCACCTAAATATTTCACGATCATCACCAAAAACTATAGGGAAGATTGGTCCATAATTGCGGACTGAAGCGTGTGTACAATTTTTAATGGACGGACACACATCTCAAAATCGCTTTATCTTGTCGAGATATGAATTTTGGTATACCACATACTACGAAAATTAGAACACCTATACGACGAATATTTCGTGGTGTTATATCAATTTTCCGAAAAACAAACTTATTGCACATTGTGATGTAGGGTATAAAATGAAAAAGTGGGATGTACGCCAACCTATCTTGCATCATTATAAATGTGATCTTTTCTTCTTCCATTGCCAGGCTTTGTCCTCGGAATACCCCTACTAGAAGCGGAGATATTCGCCTAAGAAAACTTTGAATATTCTCCACATAAGGTTTTTTTGCGCATTCTGACAGCTGAATATTATTCGACCATCACCAAACTCAATGTACATCTTCCTCTCTGTGACCTGTAGCTGGATTACAACAAGTAAAAAAGTATCAGTCGGATTTACCGACAGAGATATACCCTCAGCCTGTGTGGATTGAAATACTCTTTCCAAAAAAAAAAAAAAAAAAAACAAAAGCTTATGAATTTAGTTGGGTTTTCAACATTTTGGGCGTATGAACCGACAAAAGATTTGCAGGGATATTGGTAGATAGGGCTTTTTTAACACACTAGCCTACGAAAAACATAATATCGCTGTAAACAGGGCCAATAGGAAAACCTTCGGTAAAAATTTCCAAAGGATCCTCGAACAGACCATTAACCACACAAAAAATTTTGAACATTTGTGTGGATGGTACCACACGGATTGAACAGATAGGGCCAACATTTGAACATAAACTAAGTTTCGACAATATTTAGAGATCCAAAGTTTGGACCAAATTGGTTGCTACGTCTATGAGAAACCATGCGTACCATTTTAGCGAATATTTTCGAACTTTCGTGGGGGACCTATACAATGGAGTGGACCTATACAATATCCACAGTGTGGACGAACGCAGTATTCGGTTCGAGCTCTCCAGCCACTGCATACAGTGCCCGGCATAATTAATTTGACAAGTTTGAAAAAATTATGCGTTTGGTTTTTTACCGGATTAGTCTACTACAAAAATATGAAAAAAATATTCTTGATAATCCTTTACTATAGTACTTAAAATTAGTAATAAATGTTATCACTTCAAATATAATCTTGCACTTTTGTAATTTGAATTAAATTTCATAAGTATTTTGACAAAATGTATCTATTGATTTTTAGACCTCAACAATTAAAAATGTATTTTTTATATGTTTTATTATTAACAGTTACGGTAAAAATAATATATTTCACAAACATCTGTACCATTATGGTCCCATTTACTGATCGATATTTGAAGGATATAGGGATATTCAAGAGATTTATCATTAAGCAACACTTTCGATGGTTTTCCCCCATTATCTAAAAATATTTTCTCTAACAAAGTTCATATTTGAAGGAAATAACTTTAAGTTTGAATACGAAATACGCTCCAAACGTGCTCCAGAAAATTCAGTCTTACCATAGTAGCAGTGTTCTCCAAATGAATACATAACACTTCGATCAGTTTACTACCATGTTGTTATGAAAGACAGTTCAATGTGGCAAAAGATTCATTATAGTCCACAGCATTAATGTAAAAACTAAATATCGCAGCATTTTAAATGATGGATCAACCTATAGTGATGCCTGGGAGAATTTGGTCATGGCAATACCATCAGAAGGACATTTATTTCAGAAAGATACCAAGCTTTTTGGCTGTTTTTTGACACAAGCTTAATGAAAAGTGTATTTTAAAATTAATTATGTTTAAATATATTTTTATCAATTAGTCCGCAATATGCTCTGATTGTGGGGTTTAAATGATTTTTATTGAAAATCTATTTGAAACTTTTTTGACAGCTATGCCTTATCAACGGAATGGAATATCAAAATATGACCTCAAATTAATTTTTGTTCTAATGCCTAGAAGTTCTAGTCTCAATAGAGAGCTTGCTTTGTCATCCAAATCGCCCAGAATATGAGGATTCTGTGCATAAGTAATATTAGATTTGCAATTCTGCTCTATTTACCTGATAGCAACTTCTGTAATTTCACATTTTCTGCCTAGATCGCGCATATTTACGGCGTTTTCAGTATTTTGTTATTTGTTCGTTACAAAATAAATAGATAACTGCAGCAATATCTACTCATTAGCTACACTTGTCACCGAAACTGTAATTTTAAATTTCATTACATCTTATGACACCAACATTCCCCATTTTAATTTAAAATCTATGACTGTCAAGTACATTTTTTCTTAAATGTTAATAATTTATATAAAACAATCAATTTTGGTACCAAAAGGTACGATTACGTACCATAAGTAACATAATTAATACGTGTCAAAATAAGTATGCCGTTTTGTTTTTACCTCCCTATTTAAACATTCGCTTAACTTATCACAAATTAAGCTGGAATTTCTTTGATCCATTAATTTTTAATGCAAGTTGCTTCAACAAAAATCAAAGTGATTCGAGAGCAGGTCTTATAGTGAATTTATACCTGAAGGAGTGGCCCAATATGGCTTATCTTCGAACTTAAGCTAAGCTTGGACACAATATTACGAAGGCCAAATTTAGGACGGAATCAGCATATCCGTTCGAGAATTATGTGGGAGGTACCTGAACGAGTGGACCGATTGAGTCCATAATGAAACCTCATCTAAGTCTGGTAGAAATTTCACGATGTGCAAAGTATGGACCAAATCGGTTACTACATTATGGTGCGCACAAATTTTCCGAACATTTCCAAATTTTTGTGGGGGAGGTACCGGGGTAGGTACCCATCTTCGAACTTAAACTAAGTTTGTGCAAAATATTACGAAGGCCAAATTTTGGACTAAATCGGTTGATCCGTTCGAGAGTTATCGACATAAAAATGTCGCTCCAGCCAGCCAGACAGACGGACGGACATGGCTAAATCAACTCCAAATTATCAGAAACACATTTCGTCCAAACATACTTGAGGTCTAAAACCATTACTTCAATGAGGCACATTTTGTCCTATGAAAGTGTATATGGCAAAACCGAAAATTTCTTTGCAATTCCATTTGAAAAAAATTAAACAAATTTTTTGCGAGCACATCTACGATTTTTGGTATAGAGGTAAAGGAAAACAAATGTGGTTTCAAATCTGCTCGCGTTCACGAAATTGGCCAATGCGCGCAAAAGTTATAGCGGTTTTTATCCTCTTATAAAGAAAGAAATTTAAAAATTTTTTTTATGTTGTATTGAGAAAATGTATGCATACATATCAGTAACAGCATTTGATATCCATCTCTAGATGCACCGAAATTTCTAAAATGTGTTTTTATTTTCGCGGAAAATCAAAAATATTAAAACAAATCTGGGAGTAAATCTAAATTATACTATCTAAGAGTCCGTATAAACCTCTAAACAAATAAATTAAAAATACGTACAGAATCTAGGCAACGCGAAAAAAATACCAAACCAAAATTATAAACATTGGCTTCATAAGTTGCATGTTATAGTAACAAAAAAGAGAAGAAAACTTATTGTTAAAATATTTTTCAAAACACATTTTTTGGATCGATTAGAAAAATTAAAAAAAAAAATATTTCGGAGTTCTCCGACTATTTCGCTAAAATCCCATACAATAATTAATGTATACTGATTAAACTTCATCAAGAAATATGGGTTACCTTCGCTAGAGCTTAACTGCTTACTGTGATAATTTATAAGTATAGGAAATTAAGAGTAATATTGTTTTTTTTTTTTTTTTTTTTTTTTTTTTTTTTTTATTTTTTTTTATTAAAATTTATTTTATCTTATTCTATGTTATCACATTTTTACAGAGTTTTAGCTATGTATGCTTTTCTTCTAAGAAACAATATGTTGATATATATAAGTGTTTATAGATAAATCATAGACGTAAGTTCTTACAGAGGTAAATATATGTAGGAATTCTCTGATAACACATGAAAGATAAATGTTTTACAAATTATAAAAGAAAATCAATTATATAATTGATTTATTAGAGGGTTGTTTGAATTGTTACATCGATACTTAAATTTTTCGTTTAAAGAATTGATTTTATCATATATTAGCTTGATGTTATAATTTTTGTGCAAATCAAAGAGTAATATTGAAATTACAATCATTCAAAAAATATGAAAATTAAAATGCCTATTATTCGCGAATTAGTTAAAATCAGTTGATGCGCTTCCTTTTTTGGATGCAGCGAATCAGGCTCGTTCAATATTTATGCATATTTCGATGTTTCACGCAGCGGCCATTGTGTGCCGTCAGTTGCATCTCACAATGCCAAAAACCTTTTAGTGGGTAAAAGTCGCGCAATGTGCATACGTTTTTGATGCGCATCCGATTTCATTAGCGCCCATCAAAAATACTTCAATATACATCTATTTCAAATAGATTCTTCAAGAACCGCGGATGTGCCTCCACATTCTATTTTGTGTAAGATACCAATATTACTCGCGTATCTCCGTAATTTATGACACGCGTTTTCGCAAATAGTATAATCGCGTATAAGGGAGTCCATTAATGCAAAAAATTTTAAAGACAATCGCGGTTTAGTACGCAGATTTGTCAAAATATATTTTTGCTGATTTTGCTATATTCATGGTATCTATATCCGCGGTTTTAGTAGATGGATTCGATCGCGGAAGGGCTCATTAGATCCGTCGCGTAGAAAAACTAAAATCATGCGGCGTTCAAAAGAAAAAATAGGTTTCTTAAAAAAATGCACGCATCAAATGTTGACCTTCAGACTCCAATTACTAGGATACGGTAAGGAGCACATTCATGGGATATACATTGAACGAGGTAAAATCACGAGTTTAAATCCTATTATGAGTTTGGAATATAATCTTGTTGCGCGTCCGGATTACTAAAGAAATTCAAAAAACCCCGAAATTCCGGCTTCAAAATGTCTGCATCAATTTTAGGTGGATGCAGTGGATATATCGAAAAATGGTTCACTAGTATCATATTGCCCATGGAGTATTCTGCGATTCTTTCCTTGACCATAGGTCAATAGAATGTAAGGTTAAGCCAGAAATCGGAAGAGAACAAAAAAAAAAAAAACTTTAACCATATTTGTTCTCTTCTCATATTTGTTGTTTTCAGTAATCAATTTTAACTACGTCCCACTTTAAACTTGTTGTTTTTAAATTTGAAAACAACAAATATGAGATTAAGCTTGACCTACCTACAAATAGTAAATAAAATATAATATCAAAATATGAAATATAAACTATAATCCCAATACTTGTTGTTCTTTAATAGAAATAAATGAATAAAAACCAAAATCTTTGTTTGTAATTTGGGAAACACTTGAAATGATTTCCCACAAACACGAATATTTAATTTACTTTCAACATTTATTGTGTGAAAAATTGGGTGGGTATTCAATTTTCCACATTCCTTAACATATAACGGTTTTTCTCATTCATTACTTTTGCCCCAAAAACTTGTTTAATATCTTTCTGTCAGTCTGTATATCCATATATCCGCTGAATTAATTCTCTCCACACATCATTCTTCGTCTTCTTTTACAAATCCGATGATATTCAACTGGTATGAACGATTGTGATAATTGTGTTTTTTTTTTGTGTTAAAAGTAATTCCCAATTTGTTTTTTTTTTCACTTGTGGCGTTTTATTTGTTCTGCAAAGCTTACAAATGTTTTGCAATTACTGCAACATATTCTACTGTTGCTGTGTTTCTTTTTTATACCCTCAGCCTTTAGGCTAAGGAGGGTATATACACTTTGATACGATGAAAATGTGCCTCATCGAAATAATGGTTTTAGACCCCAAGTATGTTTGGACGAAATGTGTTTCAGTCAATTTGGAGTCGATCTAGCCATGTCCGTCCGTCTGTCTGTCTGTCCTGCTGGCTGGAGCGCACGATAACTCTCGAACGGATGAACCGATTCGGTTCAAATTTTGGCTTTCGTAATATTTTGCCCAAACTTAGTTTAAGTTCGAAGATGAGCTACATCGGACCACTCCTTCCGGTACCTCCCCCACAAAAGTTCGAAAATGTTCGGAAAGTTTGTGCGCACGATAACTCTTGAAGGGAGTGACCGATTTGGTCCATACTTTGTATAGTGTAAACTTTCTACCAGAGTAATATGAGTTTCCAATATGGTCTCAATAGGTCCACTCCTTCGGGTACCTCCCACACAAAATTTCGGAAAAATTCACTTTAGGGCCATCTCTCGAATCGCTTTGATTTTTGTTTTAGCAAGTTGTATTCACTGCCCTCCATACGACGGTACAAGTTTCATCAGGGGCAAGTCCATACTTCCTGAGAAAATAGCATGAAAGTTGCAAAAAACCCCTATGACACCGTGTAAGGTTGTTGGAGCGCAAGATAACTCTCGAACGGATCTTCTGATTCGGTCCAAAATATGGTCTTAGTAATATTTTGTCCAAAAATAGTTTAAGTTTGAAGATAAGCCATATCGGTCCACTCCTTAAGGTACCTCCCCCACAAAAGTTGAAAAATGTTCGGAAAAATTGTTCGTACGGTAACCCTTGAAGGGAGTGGCCGAATTGGTCTATACTTTACACATCCTAATATATCTACCAGATATAGATCAGGTTCAAATATGGACTATATTTGTCAACTGCATCCGGTACCTCCCACACAAAATTTCGGATAAGTTCACTTTAAGACCTGATATCGAATCACTTTGATTTTTGTTGAAGCAACTTGCAATCGCTGCCTCATTTACGATGGTAAAAGTTTTTAGGGGCAAGTCCATACTTCTTGAGCAAACAGATCGAAGAGTGTAAAAACCCCCTATGGCACCATATGTTGCGGCTGGAGATCCACTTCCATAACGACCAATGTGGATCCATTTCTTTTAGTATCTCCTCCGCAAAACTTTTGATCTTTAATCCTAATCAACATTTTTCTCTGTTCAAACGCCCAAAATGTTTAAAATCCCCTAAATACATACGTATTTTGGGAACAAATTGTTTCAATATACACATACTGAGGGTATATCTCTGTCGGCAAAGCCGACTGATACTTTTTTATTTGTTTTTCATTTTATTCCAAACAATTTATATCAATTTTCCTTTGTGTGTTGAATTGTGGTTTTTGTAGCTTATTTGATTTTTTGCTACCTCGAACTATGTTGTAAGCTGCAGATTTGTGTAAAGTTTGTGTATTTTCATATGGGATAATCGCATTTTTTCCACTTGATGTTGGCAATCATATTATTACAAGTTTAAAAAATTTATGTAATATTTTAATTGTATTTTTCTGTGGAAGAGAAACCACATGGAATCGAAATTTTTTTATAAGCAATAATGTTTGTTTAAACAAAAATAAAATTAAATTAAATAAATGTATTTATATAAAATTACAAGGATTGATAAATGCGGAGGAAAAAGGGATATATAGTAATAAAGATTATGAGTTTTTGTTGGAAATATTTTTTTCAAGAGACTGGCACCTTTGGAAATTAAGTTTTACTACGTCGTATGAAAAAATGTTCTTTAGTGGACTTCTATGTAAATATACCTCTAATGCTACAATCTCACATTACCAACTCTAATGTATCGAATAAATATGCATAAATGAAATGAAATATTTATTTGTTAACCAAAATCTTCAAATTTTTAATTACAAAATTGTAGATTTTTCATTTTATTTTTCCGCCTGTAGCTTTTATTTACATTGTTTACACATTATCATCTGTCAGCAAATAAAAATCAAATCTGTGTGATAGGAAAATAAAAATCAAGGACTTTAATTGTGGCACTTTTTGTTTTCTTTTCAATATTCACTTCCGAAAAATGTGGAAAATGTAATTACTTTTATTGCTGTTTATAATTTTAACAGAACTAATAATAGAAGCCAGAACAACGCATATGGTGAGGCGAAGCTGGCAAATAGATAACGTACTATGTTGTTGCGCCATGAGGCGCAAAACCAACCAAATATTTGTGAAAAAATTAGTTTTTGAAAATGAATTCCCGTAGATTATTGCCAGATAAATACTCAGGACAGGAAATTCTTTAAATAATTAACAGATTATATTTCTGTATTTTTGTTGACATATTTTATGTTTTGCTATGGATGGTGATGTTCTCTATGTTCTAGAGAGTGAAAGGCAGGTCTTTACTGTTCGGCATCTTTATTGAGAGTGATCTTATTCTACTTCAATGCTGTTCTTTGGTATTGTTAAAGATACGAAGTTTTTCGGCAATTCACACACACATGACGCTAACGCAACGAAAGAGCACACAAAAGAGAGCAAATTTTTTGATTTGTTTTTGTTTTGCAGCATGCATGCGTACAACCTTACTAACACACTGTCAAAAGTTGACAATATTCAGAATGTTGTGTGTTCTCTTCTTGGTCGGCTGTGTTCTACTTAAATGGTAAACACGAAACCTTATTTCTACCTACACAATGTGTGTGCATGATCCTAATTACATTTTAATTATCTCTACTGTATGTGTGTGTGTTGCCATAATGTAACTCATACATATGGTACTTCCAACAGTTTCTGTAGAAAATTTCAAATTTTCCAGAGAGCAAAGAAAAAAGACTTATTAAATTTTGTATGTAATACAAAACATAAAACTTAAAAATTTGTTCTACGAAAAAAAATTTAATTTTTTAATAATGTAAATATTTTAGAAACTTGTATTTGTATGAGTGATTATTATAATTTTACCCGAAACAAGTATGTGGAAAGGTTATTATAAGTTTGTTTTGGAAAAAACTCATGTAACACCGCGAAATATTCGTCGTAGACCCCCAATGTGGTATACCAATCTTCATATCTCGACGAGATAAAGCTATTTTTAGGTGTGCGTCTGTCCATCCGTCTGTCCATTATAAATTGTTATCAAAGTCCTTGCCGCAATTATGGACCGATCGTCACGAAATTTTGTATGGAGCTCGGGTTCAGACCAGAGTATACACTTACTGTTATTGGTGATGATCGTAAAATATTTAGCGGCTCTGTAGGTCGCAATAATAGACCGATCAGTTTTAAATAAGATAAGAGTATATGACAAAAAAAAAGACTGCAATAAACCGGCTGAAGAATAATAAGGCAGCTGGAGCTGATGGCCTACCAGCCGAGCTTTTTAAAACCGGAGGCGACACGCTGATAAGGTGTATGCATCAGCTAGTTAGCTCCATCTGGCAGGAAGAACGCATACCCGACGATTGGAACCTGAACATACTGTGTCCCGTACATAAGAAAGGAGATAAGACTTAATGCTCCAACTATAGGGGCATAAGTCTTCTCCCTATCGCACAGTGGATCCACCCATTGGCCAAAAATAAAAAAATTAATGTCAAAATTTTGGTACAACATCTGGCACCTCTGACAGCTATGACATGGACCTTTTTAAATATATATTAGTTTTTGTTTCATTCGAACGCGAACTTCTCAAGGAAGCTTCAAAAGTCAGAAGATTTGAGTAATATTTTTTTGTTGTGAATACAACCTAAATTTTAAGTGCAAGTAAATATATTCAAAATGTCGCGAAACTAATACGTATAGCAAAATATTATAGTGGATTTTTAAGGAGGAGGTAATAGCTTAATTTTCATTAAAAAATATATAACACTATTTGTGTTGTGAAATTCTAGTTAGCTGCATATTTTCTTAGTGTATTTTGTAATGCCAATTCGATCATATACTTAAATTTGACCTAAGGTTTTAGTCATGATGCCCACCAGTGCCCACCTCGGGAATAATTTTCCAAAGTAGGTCATGGGTTTAAGATTATTCAGTATTAAAATCAGCTGCCATCTAGTGCCAGACTATAAATGGTGGGTCGCTCACTAAAGCTGCCCTAGATTAGGGTTTCTATGGATATATTAGCGTATAACTCTGTTATCTGACCACGTACATTAACATAATTGGCATCAGTGGCAAGATGAAGAAATCTTCTTCCAAACTTGTCTTACGTTGGCGGTACGTGCCTTCCAGGAAGAACGCTATAAGATCTATATTAAACATTTTACCAGTTTTCAGACAAAAATTTTGATTTTTTTTAATCCACTAAATTGGTTGGATTTTATGTTGTTTTGGAGACGGTTTTGTTTCCCCAAGCCTATTTTTGCATCAAAAGATAATCGGGACCTTTGTTCATGTCATTTTGTATTAACAGCATAAAACAATTCTTACCGTATACCCCCTCCAGAGGGGAAAGGGGGGAGAATGCTACGCTCGTGGTTTCTTAAAACACTCTTTGCAGCACCACAAAGCTGTAACTGGCGCATTGGCTTGATTTTTACACTCTAAATATTTTTGGCCACTTTCTCCATACAAGTGGATCCACTGTGTATCGCCTACAATATGCATAGTGTCAGGGATATTGTGCGAACGACTAAAGCCCAGGGTCAACGAAATAATTGGACCATACCAATGCGGCTTTAGACCTGGCAAGTCCACCATTGACCAGATATTTACACTGCGGCAAATCCTGGAGAATACCCAAGAGATGCAGATCGACACCTAACACCTTTTTGTCGATTATAAAGCAGACGTCGACATCCCGCTACGTTCAAAGCTATTCCAAGCAATGTCTGAATTTGGTATCCTCGCAAAGCTCATTCGGCTTTGTAAAATGACTCTAACTGACACAAGATCTTCAATTAAAATAGGAAAGAACCTCTCCGAAGAGTTTTGTACCAAAAGAGGTTTCAGTCAAGGAGACAGCCTTTCGTGTGATCTTTTCAACATCCTGCTAGAAAAGGTTATACGAGAGGCAAACGTCAAAAGAAGTGGCACAATCTACACCAATAGCCACATGTTACTTGCTTATGCTGATGATATAGACATCACGGGACGATCAGTAAAAGAAGTAACCGATACCTTTATGAAGGTCGAAGGAGAATCTGCTAAAGTGGGTCTGGCGGTAAACGGTGAGAAGACCAAGTTGATGGTGTCGACGCGCAATGCGTCCATTGAGCTCGGACCGACTGTGAAAGTTGGTTCCTATAATATTAGTAAAAGACTTCGTCTACCTCGGCACCTCCGTAAACACAACAAACGACACCAGTTGTGAAATAAAAAGAAGAATTGTATTGGCCAACAGATGCTACTATGGTTTAAGTAAGCAATTTAAAAACAAAGCCACATTTCGTGAAACAAAAATAACACTATACAAAACGCTGATAAATACCTGCTAATGTACGGCTCCGAAGCATGGGTATTTGCGCAAGCAGATAAGGCAGTGCTTGGTGTGTTTGAGAGGAAAATTCTGCGAAAAATCTAAGGGCCGATTTGCGTTGACGGTGAATATCGACGTCGTATGAACCACGAGCTATATAAGCTATACAAAGACATGAATATAGTTAAACGTATCGAGATGCAACGATTGCGTTGGCTAGGCCATATCATGAGAATGGGTGATGATGAACCCGCTAAAAAGGCGTATGAATACATGCCACATGGTGGTGCACGCAGAATTCGCAGGCCAAAGAATAGATGGTGCAATCAAGTGGATGAAGAGGTGACAAGGCGTGGTGGTATTATGATATTTTCCCCAGACCATGGGAAAAGTGATAGGAAGTGGCAACCCTGTTAGGATATCAAATGCAAATTCTTTCTAAAATGACACTATCATGCCCCAAGCGACAAATTTAAGTCAAAAGTAAAGCTAATTAAAATCGATAACACTAAAATTTTTATACCCTACACCACTATGTGGGGAGGGTATTATAAGTTGGTTTTGGCCAAAAAGTTTGTAACGCATCGAAATAATGGTCGTAGACCCATACTTATATATACCAAAATGAATGTCTCGACGAGCTGAGTCGATCTGGCTATGTGTGTCCGTCCGTCAGTCCGTCTGTCCATCTAAACCTTGTAATCACGCTACAGGTCGCAATTTTGATCGGATCTTCACGAAATTTTGGATGTTGATGGGGGTCCCTGATTGATTTTGGTGATGGTCGGATAATATTTAGGGGTCGGAATGGGCAAAAAACTTATGTGGATAAAAAGACAACGTTTTTTTCCAAAGCGAATATCTCAGCTCCTATACGAGGTATACCAAAAGCAGAACCTGGCCATGAAAGTAGAAAATATCGCCTTTCTAATGATGTAAAGTAGGTTCTCGTAGGTGATCAAACAACGAATATATCTCAATAGCCGCAAATAGAACCCAACTTTTCATTTTTAGCGATTTTAATTATACTGACGATTATCACAGCTTTGGTTGGGGACTTTCCAAAAGCAAAGCCTGGCTATGAAAGTAGAAGATCCCATCTTTACAATGATGTAAACTAGGTCGGGGTAGGTGACCAAATAACGGAGATTTCGCAATAGTCGGTAATACATCCCATTTTTCCACTTTTTTGGAAATCACGCTACAGGTCGCAATTTTGATCGGATCGTCACGATATTTTAAGAGTAAATGGGGGTCACACAGATGAAGAAGCCTATTGATTTTGGTGATGGTCGGATAATATTTAGGGGTCGCAATGGGCAAAAAACTTATTTGGAGAAAAGGACAACGTTTTTTTCCTAAGCGAATATCTCAGCTTCAATATGGGGTATACCAAAAGCAGAACCTGGCCATGAAAGTAGAAATTATCGCCTTTCTAATGATGTAAAGTAGGTTCTCGTAGGTGATCAAACACCGAAAATCGCAATAGCCGCTAATAGAACCCAACTTTTTATTTTTGCGATTTTAATAATAAAGACGAATATCACAGCTTCGGTTGGGGATCTTTCAAAAACAAAGTCCGACTATGAAAGTAGAAAATCCCATCTTTACTGTTATGCAAAGTAGGTTGGCGTAGGTTGCCGCATAACGGAGATATCACAATAGTCGGCAATACATCCCATTTTTTAATTTTTTGTAATCACGCTACAGGTCGCAATTTTGATCGGATCGTCACGAGATTTTGGGGGTTAATGGGGGTCACACATATGAAGAAGCATATTGATTTTGGTGATGGTCGGATAATATTCAGGGTTCGGAATGGGAAAAAAACTTATTTAGAGAAAAAGTCAACGTTTTATTTCAAAGCGAATATCTCCGCTTCTAAAAGGCGTATATCAAAATCAAAACCTGCTAATGAAAGTAGAAAATATCACCTTTGCGACGTAGGTTGTCGAAGGTGGTCAAACAACTTAGATATCGCAATAGCCGCTAATAGAACACAACTTTTCATTTTTGCGATTTTAATAATAATGACGAATATCACAGCTTTGGTTGGGAACCTTCCAGAAGCAAAGTCTAACAATGAAAGGAAAAAATCTCATCATTACAATGATGTAAAGCAGGTTGGCGTAGGTATCCAATTAACGGAGATATCGCAATAGTCGGTAATACATCCCATTTTTCTACTTTTTTTAAATCACGCTACAGGTCGCAATTTTAATTGGATCGTCACGAAATTTTGGGTGTTATTGGGGGTCCCACAGAGGAAAAAATTCTTAGATTTTTGATAATGGGCGGATATTACTCAGGGGTCGGAATGTGAAAAAAAATATTTGGAAAAAGACCAACGTTTTATTTCAAAGTTAATATCTCCCTTCTGCATGAGGTATATCGAAAGCAAAACCTGGCAAGGAAAGTAGAAAATATCACATTACAACGATGTGAAATAGGTTGTCATAGGTGGTCAAACAACAGAGATATCGCAATAGTCCATTTTTGTGCAATCACACTACGAAATTTTGATCGGATCCTCACGAAAGTTTGGGGGTTGATGGGGGTCTAACAGAGGAAGAATCCTGTTGATGGTTGGCATACATCCCACTTTTCCATTTTTTATTTGGGTTGTACTGCCGATGCACCCAAATGCGTTTCAAAAAAATTGACCTGTATTAATGAAGACATTCAGAGCAAAGGCGCTAAGCTATCCCAATTTTAATATTTTGAATTTTATTAGTCAAAAGCTTATGAACAGGGGTAGTGGTGTAGGGTATCGCATAGTCGGCCCCGACCCGACTATAGCCTTGGCTCACTTGTTAATTATATTATATTGTTGCTTTTGTTCTGCACTCCCCATTTTCAAGGATCAGCCAATATTGTTGTTGTTATCCCATCCAACTACAAAGTACAGAAACAACTTGTTGAAAGCTCTCTGCACATATCAATGAACAACAGGGCACAAAATATTATATTTTAAAAAATATTAACGGATCCAAAAATTAAATTAATTTATAATCCTGGATTTGTTGCTTTTGATATGCGCAACACTGTATGTATGTATATAGCCAAAACGGTATATGTGTCCATTATAAAATAAAGAAAATAACACCTAACGTTTTTAATAATGAACACAAATAGATTTCAGATTTGATTTAAATATATAGCTACATTAAAGACGCATAACAAGTCAGTTAAGAAGAGAAGTAACTAAAATAAGCATGCGAGAGGATACAAACCAACAACATATCTATAAAACATAGAATACAACATTCATAAAATAATATCACATATGTATGTACATTTCTCCGTTCCAAAGCAGAAATTATTTATGTTATTGAAATATACTTGTTTTGCCTCTGAAAATAAACATAAACAAAAACAAGATGGCATACATTCAATCCATAGAGATGACTAATTTACCAATGCACAGAGAAAAGCAACTCATTTTGCAATTGTTTCTTTATAAGCCTGGGAAATTGTAACACTTTCCATATCTCTGCGTATGTTGTTTGTTAAAGTAATGAAACCCATACATATACATAAATAATATTAACAATGTATGGGTTCGCGCAGTATGTGTGTAAAGTTCTTGGAAATTGTTGTTTATTTGTGTTAATGTTTCTCACACACAAAAAGGAATTAAAATTGTTCTTCATTGCGGTTATGTATTTCACCAGCCACAACAGACACTATCATACCTCCTCCATTCGAGGTCCTCGGGACTCTTTATATGTATGTCTGTCTATTTGTCTTGACTTCATGACTCAAGCTGCTTGTATGTTTGTTTTTACAAGCAATTTTCCGTTTAGTTTGTTTGTATTTATAATTCTACTTTATATATGACAGATGTAGTTTACTTGTTGTTGCAAGAAAATGTAATCTAATATTGGGTGAGTATAAGTGTGGTTTTTAAAGGACAGTGTTTTATGTGAGAATAACAAGTGATGAGAAAAAACATTCCAAAATTCTTGCTGAAAAGATATTTTTCAAAAAATCCATATTCTTTAAAAAACCCATGGTGTCTGAAATAATATTCTTTGAAAAATCCACATTGGTTGAAAAAATTTTCTTTAAAAATCAACTTGACTGAAAACATATTCTTTAAAATCCATTTTGGTTGAAAAAATATTCTTTAAAATATCCAGGTTGGTTGAAAAATATTCTTTAGCAAGTCCACGTTGGTTGAAAAAATATTTTTCAAAAAATCCATGTTGGTTGAAAGAATATTTAAAAAAAAAACCGTGTTGGTTGGAAAAACTTTTTTTAAAAAATTCATGTTTGTTAAAAAATTAAGAAAAAATATTCTTTAAAAATCAATGTTGGTTAAACAAATATTCTTTAAAAATCAACGTTGGTTAAAAAAAATTCTTTAAAAACACCACGTTGGTCGAAAAATTATTAATTTTTTTTGGTTAAAAAATATTCCTTAAAAAATCCAGGTTGATTAAAGAAATATTCTTCAAGAAATCCACGTCGGTTAAAAAGGTTTTCTGTAAAAAGTCCTGGTTGGTTGAAAAAATGGTTGGTTTTAAAAGTATACCCTAAAAAACCGACGTTGGTTGAAAACATATTCTGTAAAAAATCCACTTTGGTTTAAAAATACACTTAAAAAATCCGTGTTGGTTAAAAAAAATCTTCTTGTTTGAAAATTTATTGTTTTAAAACTTCAGCCGTTTTTTATTTTTTTCCACCATGTTTATTATTCTGTTTTTGTACCACTGTCCAACATACTTCAAAGTTACCTTTGTTTTCACAAACATGTGTCGGATGTGTATTCATCTTGACATTGTTTGTCCTTTTTGTATTTTGTGGCGTTGTTAATTAACGTATTACCAACAACAGTAATTTGTCTGGTGATATACTACATCAGTTAAGAATGGTGTTATCCCCTGATCCACAAAAGCATGTTTGTTGCTTTCCTTCTGTACCTTTGAGTTTTATTAATACTTTTGCTTTTGTCTCTCTCATTTTTATACAACTGTCAAGGATTTAGGATTTGTAGACATTGGACTATATTTTTGTTATTTTACTTTGTGGGGCCTCAAAGGGATTTTTCCAAAACACAGGTATCAGGGAAAACCCGTTGGTAAAATTTAAACAATTTATTATGAAACATGATTTGTGTGGTGAGAGGGAGGAAATACAACTGTCTTTATTTTTAAAAGTTACCATTAATTTGTCTAGCCAACATTTAAAGGTATTTTTGAGTTTTTTCTCCTTGCTGGGGTAATTTCAAAATATGTAAGACCATTATTTAATCCCTTAATAAAACATTTCATATTCAGATAGTGTCACCTAATATTTACTCTGTTCCAGAACCTGCAAGAAGCTACTATTTTTTACTACGATAACATTTCTTCCTTTATGTTATCGGAAAAATAGTAAAAATTAGTAGATTCTTGCAGTACTGGAACAGACCAATAGTTATGAAATAATAAGGAAAAATAATTGTTTTTCAGTATCTGCTCATTCTTAAACAAACATCACAAACGTATTTACGTAGCGAAACAATATGAATATTTGTCCCTTTGAAATTGCTTGTTATGGCCTCTAGGTGAACGAGAGTCCGTATTTGAGCTTTATTTTTTGCCAAACATTGCCTAATCTAGCCCTCTCATCCTGATCACTCTTACTTCATTTATTTTATTTTCTTGTAAATGTTTAAATAAGACCTTTAGGGTATATCTAGTTTCCCTTTTCGTTGTTTGTGGCGTATGCTTTTTTTAGTTTCACTAGGATTTACAACTTATTCTCTTTTGTGGGAGGCAAGAGTAGACCAAAAACATTCTTTTGACATGTTCCACATTCTATTTTTTCCCAAAGTCAAAGCCATAGAAATTAGTTTGCGGATCCTTAGTAGCCGGACAATGTATTTAAATATGAATTTCTGGGGTATTTTTGTAGATTTTCAATACTCTTTGTTGTGGTTGCCGTTGTTGTGTCACTAAACCTTTCGTCTATGTTTCCTTGTTGAGATATTCATATTAAAACAGTCTTAACAATTTTTTTTTTTTCGGCATTTGTTTAGGACGAACTTCGCATTACGGACCTTTACAGAATATTATATGAATTTATGTTATTAGTTTTGTGGATCTATTGTTATATTATTGTTTTGTTGTTCTAATGAAATACGATATGACATATGGTCGAGCTGAAGAAAGGATGCGGAGGCATTCCTATAATGTTCCACAAATATCCCAGGCGGGACATGGAAGACTTCTCTCATGCGGAGGCATGCATATTCTAAAATAAGTTAAAATTGCTACTACAAAGAATAGCTGCAAACATACAAATAAATCGTTAAGAACGGGGTTTATCTGACTGATTAATTTCACTGGAACAAAAACTTAAACATCAAATGGAACGACTAAACCAACTTGCACTTGAGATATTGACGACGTCTAATGACATTTCAAATTGTCTGAAGAGCTAACGAAAGGAAAACATTACATTACGACATGTAAAGATATGAAGAAGGGAGTTGTTCCTATATGAAAGAACGCTCTGAGAGAAGTACTCTACTATTTGGGGTAGAAGAAATGTCATAAAAATTAAAGTGAACAAAACCGGGAAAATGTCTTCTTGCACCAGTAGTAACATGGCAGTAACTCAGAAAGTATATAAGTGAAATTACAACTACAAATTAAAAGTTTGTTAAATTTCCAGTTGTTATGGGTTGGTATGTGGGTGTAGATGTTTCTGTGATAAAATGTTATGTTTCTGCCGGAACTGTCTTTTATTAAATGAGACACAAGAATACTTGGTCGATTTTTTTTCCTCTTAAAAAGTCAAGAAGAAGAAAGTGCAAGTCTTCTTGTGCAACATTTTTATGGTATCATACATTTTATTGGGTCGCTCATTAAAATGACAATAATTTAATACTTGGACTATTTGGGTAATAACATTATGTAATGATTTGCGGCTTTTAAGAGAGATCTCTTTTGATGAAATTTTATGAGGCTTTGATAAAATTGTATAGGTCGCCTCTGGAAATGGTAACTAAATGCAATAGGATTAATTGCTTTAATAAATGAAAATACATATAATTAAATGAAATAATCAATAATCAATTGTTTGTCTAACTCAAATATCCCTCTGCCGCAGCCGCTGCTTCTGCTTTTGTGCAATCATTAATAGAATTTGTAAAACAAATGAACATTCAAACAGCTTTAAGATAAGCAATTCAAACAAAGTAATAATCTTAAATAATATGACATTAAATGGTTAATATTGTATATTATTTTATACCCTAAGGACATGTGTGAATGATATTTCGTAAAACTTTTCAACCAACTTTTACAATTTTTAGGCAATTGAGACTATACTGGCGGTGCAAAAGTTAGCAGACACTTTGAAGTTCTTTAAATTATTTAACTGAAGTTTGTCTGAAAACCCAAAGCAGATAAAGTTGATCCTAAATATTTCGGCCTGGCACAACTAGAGAAAATACACACACACACATGTAGAGCTTTTATTTTTATTAAAATCCATGACAGGCAAAAATAACAAAACTGACAGCTGTCTAGAATATCGCACGACCCAACATTAGAATTTTGGAAACATACTTGACAGTTCATGGAGAAGACAGTTATACGAATTTGTCCTACTCCCTGACAAAATTAATTTTTGATTTGTTTTACTAAAATTTCTTTTAACCTTTTTGTTTTTGGAGAAAGCTCATCATGAGGTTCATTGGCTCCTTGCCATATGTCAATGATTTTGCACTTTGTAAACTTTTGCTTTTTTAATATTTAATGAAAAGTGAAATTGTTTTGGCAGCCAGAAACCACAAAAAATTGTGGTAAATAACCGTTATCACTGTCAAAAGAAACCACGAAAATACCTATGCCTAGATTTTTCTAAAATAAGGGAAATATTATTTTGTTTGTGAATATTCTTGTATGGCTATATAAAAATAAATTCTGTAAAAACGAATGATGCTAATTTTTTACCGTTTTAGGTAGAAAATTTATTGTCATCATGTGTCCAAATAGAAGATGTAGCACTTTCTATTTTTCAAAATACTATTTGCAAAAAAGTATATTGGCTTTGAAGACAATTACTTACCGTCAGTCGCCTGCAAGAATATAAAAAAATATCAAAAGAGGTTAAAAAATCTATTTTTCAATATTTTTTAAATTTTAAAAAATCTAAGTTTTTTAATTTTTTTTTTGAAATTGTAGATTTTTTAACAGCGAATAAAAATTATTTTTTCTGAATTGTAAAGTTTTTAAAACATCACATATTTTGTTTAAAATGATTTTTCAGAAATCTTAATTTTAATAGACAAGTTTTCGAAATTTAATTTTTTCTAATGTTTTTAATTATTTTTACTCATGTTTTTTTTTTCTCATATTTTTGAATGTTTTATGAATTTTTAAAAATAGTTTTCCTAAGTCGTGGATTTTTAAGTTAGTTTTATTTATAAATTACAAATGGAGATTTTTAACAGCGATTTTTACTAAATCGGAGATTTTTAAAAACTCATTTTTCAGAACATGTAGATTAAAAAAAATGGTTTTTGGAATATCTTATTTTTTAAGAATATTTTCTTACTTTTATTTTAAAAATATACATTTTTAAATATTTTGGTTCCCATCTTTTTAAATATCTTCATTAAATTTTTTTTTTTTTTAAATATTTTCCTGGCATTCTTGCAAATATTTTTCCGAAATTGTGGATTTTCAAAATTTTGTTCTTCAAAATAGTCAGGCTTAATCCCATAGTTGTTGTTTTAATATTTTATTAAAACAACTTCAATTTATTAGTGGCAAAAATTATTCAAAATATTTTATATAAATCATTTAAAAATATTTTTCGGAACGGATACTTTAACATATATATATTTTATTATCGTGGATTTTTTGTATTTTTTAATATTATTGCTTTTTTTGTACATAATTTTCGTGTTTTAATGTGCTTTGATCTTTTTCTGAAATTTTGATTTTTATTAAAATGTTTCCAATGGATTTATTTTTTAATAATCGGGATTTTTAAATATATGTTTTTCTTGATTTTTTTTAATAATATTTTTCACAAATCTTTGATTTTATAACTTGTTTCCCAATTCTTTGAAATTGTTCAAAGTACTTTTTCCAAATCGGATTTTTTTCCAAATCATGAATTTTATAAAAAACTAGCGGACCCGGCGAACTTCGTCTCGCTATTAAGGAATAAAATTTCATACAAAAACTCAATTTTCGATTTTTCCAATTTTCCGACTTTTCCAGAGAGATTTTCCAAAATTTTCTTCCGTAAAGACCTTCTCCTCGAAAATACGAATAACTGACAAAAAAATTTACAGAAATCGGCCTAGCCGTTCTCATTTTATGAATTACTATACATTTTTTACACCATTTTTATATATATATATAGATAGATATATTTCCAAATAGAAAATTTTTCCCAAATCGTGGATTTTTTAAAAATATTTTTTTCAAATCGTAAATTTCTTCAAAACATTTTTCTTAAATCGTAGATTTTTTCCAAATATTTTTTAACGAATTTTATACAAATGATTTTTGCAAATCGTGATTTCTTTAAAACATTTTTTTCTGTATTTTTTGGAAATCATTTTCCACGTTGGGAATTCTTAAACATATCTTTCCTAAATTTTAGATTAATGGCCTGTTTCTCTAAGAAGATTCGAATTCAAATTCGTTCGAATTACTACCAAACTCCTGATGTTGTAGAATTTTTTTATTTGAATAAAAAAATGAATCAAATAATTTTCAATTCAATTCAATTTTCAAAAACAGAAGTTTGGTAGTAGATCGAACGAATTTGTATTCCAATCGTCTAAGGTAAACAGGCTATTATTTCCAAAATATTTTTCCAAATCGTAGATTTTTCATTTCAATACATATTTATTTCAAATCGCGGATTTTATAAAAAAAACATTGTTTCCTAAATCGAAGATTTTTTCAAAATATTTTCCCCAAATCATGGTTTTTTTAGAACATGTCCCCCAATCCTGAATTTTTTCATAAAATTTTAACCAATCATGGATTTTTTTAAATATGTTTCTAAATCTTCATTTTTGTTTTTAAATATTATTTTTTTTTGTTTTTGTTAAAATAATCTTCTTAAATGCAGTTCTTTTAATGTTGTTTCTTGAATTTTGGAAAAACATTTTTCCAAAATCGTGTTTTTTTAATATTTTCCCAAATTTTGTTTTTTTTTATAATTTTCCCATATCATAGATTTTAATTTTTTTTTTTGTTTCAAAATATTTTTTCAATATCGTCGATTCCCAAATCGTTTACTTTTTCAAAATATTTTTCCCAGATCGTGGATTTTACACAAATATTTTTCCATCATTTTCTTAATTTTTAAATCCAAAATGTGGATTAAAAAAATAGTGGACTTAAAAATTAAATCCAAAATCATGGATTAAAAAATAAATGCGAAATAGAGGAAATAAAAATAAATCCAAAATCCTTTTTCTACTTGTAGAGCAACTCAAAAAATAGCAGCACAAAGCACATCAGCAAAATCATCACCCACCAGAGACAGGCCAAATACTTCCGCACGCAATGGTGGCTTCTGTGGCACCTTACAAAAGGCGCTACCGCCTCTGCCAACTGGTCTGACACGACATTTAACCAACAAGGAAAATTATGGTTTGTATTGGCAAGGTAAGTGGGATTTCGAAGTACCTAATAGCTTTCGCTTGTCAAATGAAAATCTGAAACATAAAAATATTTCTATGAACAAATTTTCCGGCAATCAACAAAAATGCTTCCTCGATATCCATAATGCTTAAAATCATTAAAAACAACTTAAAAGGGTTTTACATGGTTTTGTTTATAATTTTAGTAATTTTTCATTTTATTTCTATCATAATTTTCGTTTATACAATACTAGCAAAGTGCCCGCTACTTCGTATGCGGAAAGGATATAAAACACAAATAAACAATATATAATATTGAAATGGCGATCACTGAAAATTGAGTACCATTAAGTACTTTTCATATACTTATGGTACGTATTTCGACGACATATCCCAACCCTACACTGGCATTAATACAAAATAATAACAGTAATCGTAATTCCAAATCTCAAGATTCCAGCTGTATCCGTTCGTGCAATTCCAAATTGTACCAAACTTAGTACTATTTCGTATTCTTCGTACCCATATGTAAGATTTTCGAAAACTACTTCAATCCTTCAGTTATTTCCGAATTTCAGGACTCCAGCCCTATCCGTTAAACTAAATCCAAATTGTACCAAATTTTCATTCCTCAATTCAACAGGCCTACAATAATCATAATTTCAAATTGCAGGATTCTACCGCTATCCGTTAACCTAAATCCATATTGTACCAAATTTAGTACTTTTCGTAAACATAAGTACAATTTTTGAAAACTACCTGAATCCTACCCTTTGACTGTAATCGTAATTCCAAATTTCAGGATTCCAGCTCCATCCATTTTCCGAAATCAGAATTGTACCAAATTTAGTACCATTTTGTACTCTTTGATCCCATAAGCACGAATTTCCAAAACTACCATTCATATATTCCTATTCTCCAACAGTAATTGTAATATCAAATTTCAGGATTTCAGCACTATATGTTAATCCAAATCTTAACTGTACCAAATTTAGTACCGTTTACTACTTTTCGTACCCATAAGTACGAATTTCCAAAACTACCTCAATCCTACACTCTAACAGTAATCTTAATTCCAAATTTCAGAATTCCAACTCTTCCTGTTCGTCTAAATCCAAATTTATTACTATTTAGCTCTTTACCACCCATAAGTACTAATTTCCAAACTTATCTCAATCTTACACTCCAACAGTAATCTTAATTCCAAAATTGAAGATTCCAGCTCTTTTCGTTCACCTAAAACCCCATTGTATTTAGTACCATTTAGTACTTTTCATACACATAAATACGAAACTTCCCCAATCCTACACTCCAACTGTAATCTCAATTCCAAATTCCAGGTTGCCATTAGTACGAATTTCCAAAAGTATCCCAATCCCACACTCCAATAGTAATCTTAATTCCAAATTTCACTATTCCAGCTCTATCCGATCACTTAAATTCATACTGTACCAAATTTGGTACCATTTAGTACTTTTCGTACCCAAAAGTACGAATTTCCAAAATACCTCTATCCTGCACTCCGACAGTAATCCTAATTCTAAATTTCAGGATTCCAGCTCCATCCGTTTCCCCAAATCCAAATTGTAACTTATTTGGTACTATTTAGTACCTTTCGTACCCATATGTACGAATTTCGAAAACTACCTCCATATCTCAAACCTACACTCCAACTGTAATAGTAATTCCAAATTTCAGAATTCCAACTTTATCGGTTCGTCCAAATTCAAATTGCACCAAATTTAGTACCATTTAGTACTATTCGTACACATGAGTACACCTCCTCCTTATATCAACTCATCTTTTAAACCTTGATTTCCATTCCAAATTTCAAGATTTTAGCTCTATCCGTTCACGTAATACCAAATGGTACTAAATTTAGTAACTTTTAGTACTTTTCGTACACTTATAGTTCGAATTTCCAAAAACCCTTTGGTACACCTTTCTAACTCTCCATCAGTGAACCTCATTCCAAATTTCAGAATCCTAGCTCTTCGCGTTTGCCTAATACTAAGGGTACCATATTTAGTACTTTTTAGTACTTTTCGTACAGTTCTAGTTCGAATTTCCAAAAATCCAGCCTTATCTGACACCTTGGGACCAAGAGTGACACTCCCTCAAAATTTCAGGATTCTAGCTCCAGCCGTTTAGCCTGGGCGTTGATTATGAATCAGTCAGTCAGTCAGTGAATCAGTAAGTCATCATTACTGAACTCTTTTATAAGTATAGATAATGGTTCTTGCTTACAGGTTAAAGTTATGCTGCGTGTTTCCGATACTCACAAAAAGACCGGATACACCACACTTCATGGCAGTGGATAAGAAAAAGCATTAAGTTACATTAAGTTACAGATCCGGCAGCGGCCTCCAATTTCGCTGTTTGTCACAAGAACGTGTTCCCATGGTGGCTGCACCCAAAATGTTTGCATTCGATAATCTTTTTACAGTGCAAGATCAACAGGTGAGTGAAAGAGGGAATGCTGATATGTTGGTGTTTTTTATTGGCAATACAATTTGCCATGTCTCAACATTTTGTCTGAACATAAACACCCACCATTTTATGGTGTTCTAATGGTTTTTCTTTTCTGTTTCTTTTTGTTGTTTTTATCTTTTCTCCTTCTAGTCGGATGTCTGTGCATCTGCTTTGTCTGAAGTAATCCCAGCCGTTTTAGAAGGTTCCTATGGCTGTCTGCTTACAATTGGTTATCCAAATTCTGGTAAGTTGTCGTTTTGTGACTGCTGCGCCAAATGAAGTAGACTGCACACTGTCTGTCCTTGCATATATATATTCATTTCCTCATCATGTGCATGCACATTCACACACAAGGAAATTGCAATAAATTTCCTTGGTGCCTCAGTTCGTTAGACAATTAATCATTCTTATCTTGCTGTATTTTGCATGTTATATTCTATCATCATGTTGTTCTGCTTGAGCCGGGAGCAAGCTCGGTATACCATTACAGTTTCTATTTAACATGTTTCCCCAGTTTATAAAATAAGCTAGTTGCTGTAATGATTATTTTACATTCACATATTGTAATTAAAACAACACGTAATAGTTTTAAGTTATTATTTTTTATGCAATTGTGAACTTATTAATATTTTTCGAAAAGACTCAATAAAAAAAAAATTGAAAAAATTGTTGTTCTGCTTATTTTTGCTATCTTTTCTCTTTCATGTTTGTGTGCGGTATATCTGTCTACAGGTCAGTCCAAGACTATGCTGGGCGGTGTTAATCCACCCACGGAATTTGGTGGAATCCCTATATATCAGTGCGTGTCAGTGCTTTGCATGTTAGTGACACGAAACCCGATTCAACGTCAAAGGATTTATTAGCTGCTCATGAAACTGGTAAGTGTTGCATTAAGAAGGAACAAATTATGAGATATGTATATACTCGTATGTATGTAGTTTTATAGACTTTTTTATTAAAGTGCAAATGTTTTTGGTGGAAAGGTTCTAAAATAAGATTTTAGTGAAAAAGAAACAACTTTTAAATGACTTTTAAGATTTAAGGAGCGATTCTAAAAAATATTTTTCAAACTACTCCTAATATTATTAAGGACGTGATTCAAAACATTTTGTGTGGGCCTTTGAAGAGTATTTTACAAAATGATTTCTGGTTGATAATCATGATAATTTTAATAATAATATTATCGTAAACATCGTAGTTTATGGGTTGGAATTTTTTAAGAAGATTTTTTTGTCATTTATCTTATGTTTAAAGGAATACCTTAAGGAATGTCGGGTCATTAGTTTGAAGCTTTTAAACATTTTTTTTCTAGAGGGCTCTAAGCGTGAATTTTGAAGAATTAATTTATTAAATTTTATAGAAGAGTTGTGAGGGGATAGGGAGACTTCGCTCATATCAATGAATGAATGACCTTGGTGGATTTTAAGAATATTAATGACTTCTGGGCCATTATCTCACGATTGCTAAGAATAATTTTCTACAGGAGTTCAGGGAGATTGATTTAGAATATTCTGAATATTTAGAATATTCTGATGAGATCATGTGGCGAGGATCGAAACTAGTCTACACTGGCTTACCCCTTGGCGAACAATGCCAAACCTTCTCCACTAATAAATTATTTGTTTTAAATATTAAAACAACAACAATGGGATTAAGCCAGATTATTTTGAAAAATTAACTAACAAAAAACAAGTAAAAAAGTATCAGGCAGCATTGCCGACAGAGATATACCCTCAGCCTGTGAATATTGAAACAGTCTTTTTCCCAAAAACTTATGTATTTAGGGGGTTTAAAAAATGTTGGGCGTATGAACCGACAAACATGTTGATTAGGATTAAAGATCAAAAGTTTTGCGGAGGAGATACTTAAAGGAATGGATCGACATTTACCATTATGGAAGTGGAACTCCAGCCACTACATATGGTGCCATAGGGGGTTTTTACACCCTTCGAGCTTTTACCATCGTAATTGAGGCAGCGAATACAAGTTGCTTTAACAATAATCAAAGTGATTCGAGAGCAGGTTTTAAAGTGAACTTATCCGAAATTTTGTGTGGGAGGTACTGGATGGAGTGGACAAATATAGTAGATATATTAGGATGTGTAAGGTATGGACCAATTCGGCCACTTTTGTGGGGCAGGTACCTGAAGGAGTGGACCGATATGGCTTATATTCGAACTTAAACTATGTTTGGACAAAATATTACTAAGGCCAAATTTTGAACCGAATCGGCAAATCCGTCCGAGAGTTATCTTGCGCTCCAACCACCTCACACGGTGTCATGGGGGTTTTTAGCAACTTCCAGGCTATTTAATCAGGAAGTGTGGACTTGCTGCTGATGAAACTTGTACCTTCGTATGGGGGACAGTGAATACAAAATGTTACAAAAAAACCAAGGCGATTCTAGAGCAGGTCCTAAACTGAACTTATCCCAAATTTTGTGTGGGAGGTACCCGAAGGAGTGGACCGATTGAGTCCATATTGGAACCCCATCTAAGTCTGATAGACATTTCACGATTTTCAAAGTATGGACCAAATCATCTTCGAACTTTAACTAAGTTTGTACAAAATATTACAAATTATAAGCTCGAAATTTTTAGGAATAATTTTAAGGGGACTTCAGATTGTTTGGTGTATTTTAGAATAGTTTACCAAAGTAATTGAGGCCCATAAACTTGGATGTTCGAAAAATATTTTTTACAGTCCATAGGGTCGTTTGACATTTTTGGAGTATTTTTTAAATATTTTTGTAGAGGATCGTTGGGATTCATGGAAATTGTTAGTATATTCTTTAAGAGAACCTTAAGGTCACGTGGAATTTTCTTAAATATTGCGCAAGAGAACCCTACGGTAGGGTGGCAGTTTTTAAATTATTTTTCTAAGCTCCTTAGGGAAGCTTGCAATTTTTTGGAATATTTGTCTAGGAGACCCCAGGGTGGCGTTGCATTTGTAAGAAAATGTTTCTGAAGGAAACTCGCAGTTTTAGCATAACCCTTTCTAACGTTCCCCCTATTATTATGTTCATTAAAAATTATTAAAATTTCATAGACAAATCTAATAAAAAGTACCCACCTTGAACCCTTCCCTTTGACATCCATTCTAAATGCCTTGTTAAACTCGCATTTTCATATGTTATAAAGCAATAATCGTTGTCATTACATATTACATTCCACGTTTGTTTTTATTATACGCTATAGACGAACTTCCATTGCCTTTTTGGGTTCACAAATTCCTTAAAAGAAAATCGGCAATTTAAATTGTTATTATGGCCCAATTGCAAATCAAAATATTTATCTAACCTTTATTCTTGTGAGCAAACACCGTTTCACTTTCGCTCGCTCCTTTATAACGAACAATTTTAACCTGACAAAGAAGCTATCAAACGGCTGGCTAAAAGACGACTTCCTTTAAATTATTTTGCTTTGTCACCTTACCTTTGGCGTTTTTAACATACATATTATAACAACATTTAATATAAACAATAATGGTAGGGCACGAAAAAATTATTAAGGGAATGAAATGGCAAAGATAATCTAAAACTACTCCCCAAACGTGAATATGGTGCACTCATCCCACGGCCCCAATTAAAATGTTGGCTTTCGTTCCCTTTTACAATGTGCCCTTTACAACTATTTAGTTATTTGCTCCCCTTCTCATGTTTGTTTGCGAGGGATGGCTTGGTAACCACAATAGCTTACGCTGTTTTGAGTTGGCCCTGCCTCCACTCTTCCTGCTTCTGTTTGTCCCACAAAACCATTTGCATTTTATATTACTTTGAAGTGTGTTTGTTTAACGTTTAATTCCACATTATTTAACTGGCATTTTCATTTGTCGCTTTTTCTTCTTTTTCTCCAGCTTTCTCTGCTTTATTTGTTGACTTGTGTGTTCTGGTTGGTGCAGCATAACTTGGCCCATAAACCAGACTCTGATGACTGTCCTGGGGTTTATTTGCGTGACGATTTTTTGGGTGCTGAGGTCCCACTGAGTTGTGTGCCCCCCCATGCTGAACGTGCTGCCTTGTTCCTAGATGCTGCTCTATCAATACAGTCTATCACGTAAAGGTGGAGTTAAGTAAAGTTAAAGGACAAACAAGAACAAAAAAGTTAGTGCGTTTAAAAATTTCCTTAGAGCTAGCCAGCATATTTGCTGGATGAATTTCCACATTATCGTCTGGGAATGGCATTTTAATGTCATGAATTTTCATGGACATTTTTGTTTCTTCCTCTTTCAGCATTACATAGTGGCTGGTGTCCGAAGTCGTTTGCATCTTATCGATTTGGGTGGCTGTGCCAATTGTACGGGTGATCTGCCACTCTCCGACTTTGGTAATATTCTGCTGGCCATTTTGAGTGGCCAACGCCACTGCTGAAAGACTGTCTGGCACCATTGACGTGTCATTGTCTTCATTATGACTCATGTTATGCATACCAAGGTAAGTAGTTTTGAACGGCAAATGGAATGCAATGCACATGCAAAGGATGGCACTGTGGGAAGGGCAAGGATAATACGTGATAATGAATTCTTAATCATAATGTATGTGTTGAGAATTTTAATGTCATTCCTAGTTGTAAGGCAGAAAAGCATTCGTTAAGCCCTTTTCCACCCACTTCCGTCCAAACAAGGCCTGCCCAATACGAACAGATTGATTGTTTAGGGCCTAGGAGCTCAGTAACAGCTAACTGCATTGGTTTTGTTATGTTTCCAGTTGCATATGGATGCCTTGACAACTTTCACGTATGCACCGCATGTGACGGAGAAAACATCGCTTTCCATTGGGTGGTGATAAATCAGGTGTGGGTGGTCTCAGTTCCGGTCTAAATGGTAAGTTCTTTAGTAGCCTCTGTTACTACTACTTCTGATTAATTTGAAAATTAAGACGATAAATGTTGCTGTTAGGCCAACAACAGGCACAATCAACTAAGTACACACTAAAAAGTAAACAAATTTGTTGGCTTTTTCTCTTCCACTTTCTCTCCCTCTCTCTTTGCGCATCCAAAAGGTAATTAATCTACTGGTTCATCAGCGGGGCACTGACCAGGTGATGATGCCATGGATTGTGAACATCCCCCTGTCTACTTACCCTCGTTGAGTAGCGGTGATAATCTCTGTGTGATGAGCAAAGCCATCAAAGGTAGTGGTGTGGAGAAACAACAACCCAGACCCTCAAAAATACCAGTATCAGCAAAAAAGGTGGTTAGCTAAAAACAAACACCACAAAGTCCCAGCATTCACCCATAAGGCAAGCTGGTTCAAAACAAAATTTCAACACCTCGGCGAGCAACAACAATGAACAAGCCCAATTCTTTTCGCCTGTACACAGTGTTAAAATGTTCGGCATTATCAACGAAAATTGTGGCAGCTTCCTTAAGACATCCTGGTATGACCATGATAAGTTCGAGAGCTTCCAATGTGTCATCACCCAAGGGTTCACCTTTGAGGTGTCCTGGTGTAGGTGGAACAGTTAAACGGTTGAGTGCCCTGGCAGTCCCATGCGCAATATTACCGAAGAACAATGGATAGTTGGTCCACGGGTGTCCATGGACAAAATAGCTGAAGCTCGCTACCTATTGAGGGAGGTAAATCACATAAAACCATGTGAAACCTGGATAGATGGTTCCACATCAGAATCAAGTCTCTCCATAACTGCTGGAGACCTGCCCACTGCCCTCTCCCTGGCTCAGGGTCATGGTGTCATGGATTTCCATGATACGGCATCGGTTGCATTTCAAACTTCACAAGTCTTCCTAACGGTTTCGGCTGGATTCTTACCCACACACATCAGGAACAACAGACCAAGCATTTGTTGAAGCAAAAGTCTTTGGACAACACCGAAGACATCTATGCCATAAGTACAAGGCAACAGTCGCACCCTGTCTATGGTGGTTATCAGAGTACTCAACTGGAATTGGTGAAGCAAAAGTCATTGGACAACACCGAAGACATCTATGCCATAAGTACAAGGCAACAGTCGCACCCTGTCTATGGTGGTTATGAGAGTACTCAACTGGAATTGGTGAATCCCATGGATCCGGGTCTCACCACGGCAGTTAGTGCCACCAATGCCTCAGCACCTGCCGAAATACGAGAAGCCCATCACTATCGGCAAAACTCCACGCATTCTCAGCCACCAGCATCAATCATTATCCAGCCAACAGCCAATTTAATAACGAAGAGACTGATTTACACTCCTTACATTCACACATTAATGTGGGTTATGGTCACATTGTGGGTCAACATTATGCCCACAGTCACTGCTTCGGAAAATAATTTGCCCATAGACTGGCAAATTGATTGTAATGAAGATCAAGATAGTGGCCTCTCGGAGGTACAAACAGCACTGCCATTAATTTACCTCTGGTTTCGAGGGAAATTTCCCATGAAAGCTTACATCGCATATTGTCAAGGCATGACTCCAGGGAATTTCTATATCCGCAACATCATCATCACAGGAGTCGCAGCATCATCTCAAACAACAGCACCAGGAATTCAGACGCAGGAGGAGCAGAAACATTTATTGCAACGTCAACTGTCAATCTTCCCATCATAATTCGCAGCATAGTATGGGCATGTCCGATTGTGGTTTACAGGTGACAGGAGGGTAAGTTGTTGTACTTTCTTACATTTGTGGTTGGGGCGGGAGGAGTTTTTTAAAGGAGAGATTTTAATTGGATTTTGTATTTTCTTTTCCTTCTTCTTTTTGCAGGGTTCATCCTTTGGCTGCTTTGAGTCATGTGAAAAATATGTCCATTGTATCAAGTTTCAATATGGCTGGCGATGCGTTCAGTGATTGTGCCATGCGTTCAGTGATAATAATTGACAAATTAAAAATTTGGAATAAAAGACATTGGCATGGATAGGTCGAAAGAAATATGGAAGTACACGCAGAGAAAAAATATTTTTCGCTTTTGTTGGAACAAAAATATATGTTTTGGTTCCAAAAATGTATTTGTTTTGTTCAAACATTGTAATCCAAATCCAAAAATACCATCTTTTGTTCCAAACATAGAAAACAAAAACAACTTTCGAATTTCCGCAATATTGTTAAAATCGTTAACAATACCGATTGTAGGAACTATCATAATCTAATTTTGTTTACAAAAAGTATTGTCAATACAGAAAACCAGCCCAGAAATTTTTGATTTGAGTGTATATACTTCTCATATACACTTTTCGCATAACTTGGATATAAATGTCGCGTATAATATAGCAATCATTGATGAACACAATACATGGTTTGCTGCATTGGCTGACAACAAAGACAAACAAAAAGCCACAAGAACCCACCACAACATAAGGAATAACTAAACACCATAACAAACATGAAAAGGAAAGAAGAATGAAACAAAACAGAAACAAATAAAAACAAGAGTCTCACAAGTACATACACACAAAAACAAAGGTAAAGGCAGCATGTCATACAAACACACCACAACTCACCAAAATTGTTTTTTCAACACGGCATCGAATAGCGAGAGAAGAAAAGAGAGAAATATTTTCGAAGAAAAGAGAGAAATATTGTTCAGTTGACACAAACTATTTTTGGATTTATAATACTACATGAGGAATCCAACAATATGTTAACAATACATATTTTGCTCTTGGAATATTGTTGGATCAAACATATTTTTTTCTCTGCGTGTAGTATAATTAAAACTTAAAACCGCAAAGACAGGCGGATAAGGTTTAATGGGCAGGCGGATGTCACCGTCCATTGTAGCCCAATACTTTCCATGTTTTCTTTTCTGTCTTTGTATTGTTCACTTTCAGGAACCAATTTGATCAATTAGCGCCTTTATCTCACATGGAAGTAACACCGGTATTTCGTTGTGGTTGATAATATTTTATTATTTTGTTAAAGCCTATTTAATTCTATAAAAATATCACTCCAACGAGAAGATACTTCTATATATAAATAAACAATTAAAAACTATATTATAAAATAATATAACATAATTAATGTAATTATAATAGTCAAAGCAAAATAAACTGAAAAGAAAAATAACGAATAAAATACAACCCAAAACAAACATTTATATATAAACTAATCACAAACAATGGTGTTTTTATTTCCTCCAAATGGTGGTGAGATGAGTTTTTTTTGTGTGGAACTACATAAAAAAACAATAAGCCTTGGTCTCCAATTGCATGCTTAAAGGTTGTAAATTTGTGCCTCAACAAATAAAGAGAGAAAACATAAAACTCGCATTTTTTTTGTTTTTCTCCTTGATAACTTCCTCTTCATGTCGACGCCTCCAAACAATAGTATGCTATGTCGACTTAGCATGTTTTCAAGTTCTTTACATTTTTATATTTAACGTCCTTTAACTTAAATTCTGTCAAATTTTGGTAATGATCGGACAATCCGAACGGAATTTATAAACAAATATTTACTTAGCATAGTACTGAAGGTTAAAGAAATTTCCAAACTTTTAGAGCTTGTCCTGCAAAACTCGCTTTTCAGAATTAGCAAACTATTATTTGGAGGTGCCGAACGCCCTTTAACTTAAATTCTGTCTAATTTTGGTAATGATCGGTCAATCCGAACAGAAGTTATAAACAAATATTGACTTAGCATAGTACTGAAGTTCAAAAAAATTTCCAAACTTTGAGAGCTTCTCCTGCAAAACTCACTTTTTAGACTTAGCATACTATTATTTGGAGGTGTCGATGTTAACGAGTTTGTCCTGACTTCTGTGTGAAATAACCTTAAATGTCGCCACATACTGCAATTATTATTAGCTACATTCTTTTCAGCACGAAATTGAATGCACCTGCTTCATGTTTTTTATGTGAATATTTTCTAAGCTGTGCCCCATCATATCTTAACACGCAATTTAAAGTTTGTTTAATAATTGCGCCAATTTAAGGAAACATTAATGTTCATTATACCATGGTGTGTGCGATAAGATTAGGAACATTTTTAAATTTGAAAATTTAACATAAAATGAAACAAATGGTCTAACGTCCTGCAGCACTTATTATGGTTCACTCTGTTAATACACAGAAAACAAGTAAAGAGGATCTGTCGTTCTTGCTGCCTGAAATATACCCACATCTAAAGAAGAAAACAAGTATAAAAGTATCAGTCGGCTTTGCCAACAGAGATATACCCTCAGCCTATGTGAAATGAAACTTTCATCTACGGACAGATCGAATGTATATAGGGACTTTTCAGAATTTTGTGGCCCTTTTTACACATTTGAACTTACAGACTAAAATGTGGATTAGGATAAAAGTTCAAAAGTGTTGCGAAGTAGGTACTTGAAGAAATGGACCGACATAGTCCATTATGAGAGTGGATCTAATTTTGGGATTCATTTTTTCGATTGATATCGCACCCACTAGTCATTTCAGTGGGTCATCGTATAACATTTGGACCAATATGCCAGGAAGCATGAACTTGTCTACGGAAAACATAATATCGCTGTAAACAGGACCACAACGAATAGCATTGGTATACATTTCCAAAGGATCTTCGAACAGACTTTAAATAAAAATGTTGAACTTTTGCGGGAAAGGTACCTTAAGGAGAGGACCAATATGGGCCATTTTAGAAGTTAAATTTGGACAAAATATTATAAGATCCAAAGTGTGGACCAAATTGGTTGCCCCGTTTAAGGATGGTAGGGAAGTACTGGAAATTGTGGATCGGTATCGCCCATCTTCGAACTGAAACTAAGTTTGGACAAAATATGACGAAGGCCAAATTTCGGACCAAATTGGTTGACCAGTTCGAGTGCTGTAGTGCGCTCCAGCCACTACACATGGTGCCATATGGGTTTTTACAACTTTTTTTCAACAAAATCAAAGTGATTCGAGAGCAGATCCTAAAGTGAACTTATACGAAATTTTGTGTGGGAGGTACCCGACGGAGTGGACAAATATAGTCCATATTCGAACCTGGTAGATATATTATACCTGGTAGATATATTAGGATGTGCAAAGCAAGTCGGTCACTCCCTTCAAGAGTTATCGTGCGCATAATTTGTCCGAACATTTTGAACTTTTGTGGAAGAGGTATCTGAAGGCGTGGACCGACATGGCTTATCTTCGAACTTAAACTAAGTTTGGACAAAATCTTACTAAGACCAAATGTTCGACCAAATCGGCAGATCCGTTCGAGAGTTATCTTGCGCTGCAACAACTACACACGGTGTCATAGGGGTTTTTTGCAACTTTCAAGCTATTTTGTCGGAAAGTGTTTATTTGCCCCTGATCAAACTTGTACTGTCGTATGGGGCCAGTAAAACAAGTTGCTACAACAAAAATTAAAGCGATTCGAAAGCAGATCCTAAGGTGAACTTATCCGAAATTTTGTGTGGGAGGTACCCGAAGGAGTGCACCGATTTAGTCCATATTGGAACCTCACCTAAGACTGATAGAAATTTCAGGATGTGCAAATTATGGAATAAATTGGTTACTCCCTTCAAAAGTTATCGTGCGCACAAAATTTTCCGATAATTTTCGAACTTTTGTCAGTCATATTAAATCATTCGGGCCATTGTGTCAGGTACCATTTAAGTTCATACGAAAAAATTCGATGTAATTACCTACCTTCTGTGAAAATTTCAAAACCATCCTCGAGCAGCCTTTAATTTGCACATAAGCTAAAATTTTATATATATATACATTTGGAAGAAATATTACGACTAACAACGTTTTATACAAATCGGATACTCCATTAATTCGCAAGTGCTCATAAGTAATGTTATTGAAAGCAGCCAGAAATTTTAAATTTCAAAACGGTCCATGAAAAGCCCTTTAACTTCATTTGAGTGAACATTTCAAACATTTTTGAACCGATATCATTATATCATCCATTTTCATGATATGCCCTATCCAACGTAGTCGATGTAAATTGATACGTTTTTATCAATGAGTGCAGCTAGATTCCATATTTAGCTCAATGATGGGACTTTCTTTTTATCGTCCATCCAGAACGATATCACTTGTAAGGAAGGTGAGAGAGAATACTCGGAAAATGTATGCCAACTGGGGGGGTTTCGCCATACATGAACATTTTTGATGTTGACTACGCCGGGGATCGAAGGTTATGTTAAACCTATATTCGCCGTCTACGCTTATTGGTCCGTAAATTTGTCGAACCTTTTTTTCTTTAAACACACCAAGTACTGTCTTATCATAGAATAGAGGATGTAGATTCGGCCAAGATTAGTAGTTGCGTTTTGGGCGTTAATCTTACAACCGTTTATTGCCATATTCTCTTTCGCAGATTCCTTTTTCGAAATCTTTAAGGATATATCGACACCTCCAAATAATAGTATGCTAAGTCTAAAAAGTGAGTTTTGCAGGAGAAGCTCTCAAAGTTTGGAAATCTTTTTGAACTTCAGTATTATGCTAAATCAACATTTGTTTATAACTTCTGTTCGGATTGACCGATCATTACCAAAATTAGACAGAATTTAAGTTAAAGGACGTTCGACACCTCCAAATAATAGTTTGCTAATTCTGAAAAGCAAGTTTTGCAGGACAAGCTCTAAAAGTTTGGAAATTTCTTTGACCTTCAGTACTATGCTAAGTAAATATTTGTTTATAACTTCTGTTCGGATTGTCCGATCATTACCAAAATTTTACAGAATTAAGGTTAGAGGACGTTAAATATGAAAATGTAAAGAACTTGAAAACATGCTAAGTCGACTTAGCATACTATTGTTTGGAGGCGTCGATATGTTCATAGTTTGACTCATATATCATGAGTCTTTGGTATCTCGTATAACTTTATACAGCATGATATCGAAAAGATTGCACAAAGGCTGTCACCTTGTCTGAAACCTTGTTTGGTAATAAACAGTTCCTATATTAACCGAAGATTGTGTATCAGTTAATGCCGTATGAGCTTTGCTAGAATCCTGATTTCGGACATGATTTAGAAGAGCTTTTGGCGTATAGGGCTGTCGAATACAGCCTTATAGTTCACAAAAAGATGGTAAGTATAGATGAGCAGATACTTCATTTTGTCCTGTATAGTGGATTTGTCAGGTCTACATCGGCATTGATATGACCAAATTATTTTAATTACCATAATATGTTTTAGTCATTGTCACAGTATGCTGGAAAAGATTTTTGTCGATAGGGAGGTGACTATACCCTTTAATTTCGAGCATACAGACTTATCACGCATTTATTAGACGCTTCTATGCGTTCAGATAGTGTCAACATTGTGTTCACGCTGACCTTAAAAAGTTCTTCGGCGGTTTTTTAATCTTAAGCCGGACTATTTCAGTTGTCTTTATACAATACTATTGGATACAAACATATATGAAAAGTGATATTTCCATATCCTTAGCACGCCTTACCTTAATCATCTACACAGGAGAATGTACCTACAACATTCTCTGTATTTTATTCCATATATTGTACTGAATTTTATATCTCTGATAAGCACTCTGAGACTTTCCAATAGCCTGAGACTCTCCAATTTGACGAAATAATAATGACGATGACATCTTACCTTAATATGTAAAACAACTAAATGATGTAAGGAGTCATAACGCCATTTAGCTATTCTCATGTGAGGTATAAATATGTAACTGTCCCCACATTTTCAAAAACGTCCATCTCAATTTTACTTTATATTCCGTGGCATATTGCAATAATTTATTTGCCATAAAGAAGCATTTTTCGAACAATTAACGTAATGCAATTAAGTTGAAAACAACACCAAGTCCACTGGAACATACCAGACTGAATTGTTTGATTAAGTGGTTGGATAACGAAAGCGGATATCACTGCGGAATGGTGTCTGGTTTGTCGCCCAATCGATGATATTGAAATTATCTGAAATTTGTGTGTGCAGCGACCGACAGACAACGCAAATTAGCCATTAGCAACGAGTGGCGGGTGACACTAGAACACAAATTATAAAATGTTTAATTTTTTAATTTATCTCCTTTTTCCCTGAGTGAGAGAGTAAAACGGAAAAACTTGTTCGAACATTATATGAATTTTAATTTGGCGATTTATTTGTTTGGACACAATGTGTTGTAATTGGGGACGGGTATTCAACGAATATTAAAGATATAGCCAGTTCGGCGCCGGTAGCACTGAATTATGACCAAATTCAAATCGGCAAATTAACACTTAATGTGTTATGATGGAAGCGGTTGTGGTGGAATGAATTGGGCATAAGCAAATTATATTCACAACTAGCACATAACTACAACTATGCAAATGCATGTAAATACACACTCACACATGATTTCACTCTCCTCAAATGCATAATGTTTAACATTGAAAATTCGCATTATGAATGACTAATGTTTGGTTTACATTCGGCGTCTTTTCGTGATTTCGAAGGCGTTTCGTGATTTCGCGCGGAATCATGCAAAATTTATCATGATTTCGCATACAAAAATGAAATCATCTTATTTCGTGATTTCAGCGAAATCAACGTCGAAATCACAGTACACATGATATACAACCCTGGTTTTGCCTAAAAAAGTACCAAAAGTTGCAACACTTTTCACGTATCACAATAAACAAGGTAGATGGTCAATTGCTGCAACAAAAAAAATTTTGTATCAAAATTTGTAAACAATGTGAAAGAAATATTAAATTACTTTGTTACAATGCTATTTTTCATTGTGTTCCCGTACTTTTTAATGGTAATGTTAAAAAAAGAGCGAATTGTAAAAAATTGCTTCCCCATACAAATTTCTTAAAAAATACGGGAACGAAAAAATGACGGAAATTGCAAAAACTGCAGCAGAAATGTCAAAATCAACGTATCAGCTATCGTATCTAGATACCAATTAACATGCAGCTAGTTTATACTAGGCCAAAATTGTATTGCAAAAAACAGGAGAATATGGTTTTATTCGGCGCTATTTTTGTTCAAAGAGAAGTGCAAATCTTGCTAGATTTCGGAGTACGGGAACACATTTTTAGCACTAAACGGGAAAACTGCTGCAAATATTAATATTTTGCAAGTTCTGAACACAAATTTTATCTATCAAAATTTATTATTATTATGTCTCAACGATAAAATCATTTTGTGTTTTTTCATTTGTTAATACTATACACAATTTATACGATATATAGATAATTGTACGATAATTTTCGAAATAAAGTTGCAAAGTTCTATATTGTCGTATATTTTGATGACTAATTCAATTTACAACAACTTGTTTTGAAAATTCATGTTCGATCAGCTGCGCATATGCATCTACCTTGATTATTGTGATATGTTCGAAATCAACAAAAAACCAGCAAGGAAAGGATCAAAGTCGGGCGGGGCCGACTATATGATACCCTACACCACTGTGAATATGTAAAATATAAATCGGAGCTATATCCAGATCTAAACCGATTTTGATATAAGTTGGCACATTTATTTCCAGACCGAATTCAGTCACACATTCCAAATATCATTGAAATCCGACTTATATAGCGTGTTTGGAGCAGCAAACACGCGAAATCGGCCGAAAATATATATGGGTGCTATATCCAAATCTGAACCGATTTCGATATAATTTGGCACATTTATTTCTAGACTGAATTCAGTCACACATTCCAAATTTCATCGAAATCCGACTTATATAGCGTGTTTGGAGCAGCAAACACGCGAAATCGGCCGAAAATATATATGGGTGCTATATCCAAATCTGAACCGATTTCGATATAATTTGGCACATTTATTTCTAGACTGAATTCAGTCACACATTCCAAATTTCATCGAAATCGGAAATATATAGCGTGTTTGGTACAGAAAATACGTGAAATCGGCCGAAAATATATATGGGAGCTATATCCAAATCTGAACCGATTTCTATATAATTTGGCACACTTATTTCTATACCAAATTCAGTCAAACATTCCAAATTTCATTAAAATCGGACGTATATAGCGTGATTGGTACATCGAATACGTGAAATCGGGCGAACATATATATGGGAGCTATATCCAAATCTCAACCGATTTCGATATAATTTGGCACATTTATTTTTAGACCAAATTCAGTCACACATTCCAAATTTCATCGAAATCGGACATATATAGCGTGTGTGTTACAGAAAATACGTGAAATCGGCCGAAAATATATATGGGGGCTATACCAAAACTTGGACCGATATAGCCCATCTTCGAACTTGATCTTCCGACGGCTAAAAAAATGGTATTCCCCAATTTTCAGCGAAATCGGTCAACAAATGCGACCTGTATGTTGCGAACGGACGGACGGACGGACGGACATGCATAAATCGACTCAGAAAGTGATTCTATGTATATCCCTAGAAGGAACTATGGGTCTATCTCGCTTCCTTTTGTATGTTACATACAAATGCACTAACACATAATACCCCTTACCACATAGTGGTGTAGGGTATAAAAAATAAGTGTAAACACCGGGGTGTATTTCAGGATTTCGTGAAATCCAGTGGATTTTGGAGCGCAAGTATAAACTTGGCATAAGTTTTGTCCCTTGTGTAAAGGGGCTTATGGCTGGTTATCGTGCCGGTCGGAGGTCCGGCCCATAGTAAAGAGAATAATATTTTGCATAATTTTTGGCATTTATATAAAATCCATAAAATTTATGTGCGAACGCATTTTTGTTAAATCGACCAAGAATATTTTGTATGCATTTGAAGGTATGTAGACAAAGGACCGGTCATTAGAAATGCAAGGATAAAATATCCAAACAGACTGCGGTGTAGCCCCACTGGCTATGACATATTGTATTAAAAACTTATTGACACGACAGCACAACAGACATATTTTTAGACAACGCAATGCAGTGTTACGTCTCTGACAGTGAGTGCTTTAGTTCTTAAAAACACAAGCATAAAAGTTGATATTTACATGTAAGTGAGTAGGTTTGCCTTTCAAAAGCGCTATAGTTTCAAACCGGATATTAAATAAAAATGAGCTAGCTATGAAAAATATATAATCTGTGTGAAATTATGAGTCGATATATGCATGTTCGATGTTGTTGTAGCAATACAAATACGTTCGTTCGTATATTTTATTCAGTTATCTGCTTCTGATTCCTCTGTATTCAGATTCAAAAATTTCTGCAACTTGAACTGGCTGCGTCCATAAAGAATCAAGTAATTCTTTTGGTCCGTGCCGGGACGGAGGAAAACACTGGACCAATATATTCGTGCTCGGTTTGTCACATCCGCATCTTCACCCACATCCAGCCTTCGATGAGATACAATAGATGTCAGGAATTGTACACGTGAGGGACTACGACAGAGACTATGTTGCTGCATGCTGTTTGGATACAGTCCCCAGTAAGTCGTCATCGGATTACGAAACTTCCTCGTCGTCTGATTATGAGACTCCCCCGCAGTCCCCTCGACAACAACCGCACATGCAGCCTTTAACAACAGCCGTTGTTGCCCCAATCCCGGAAAATGCATCCTTTTTGCAATTTAATTGCAATGGAATCTGAGGCAGCGTTGCCGACAGTTTTTGATCAGAAATCGTCAAAAAAATCGTCAAATCGTCAACAATATTTGAAAAATCGTCAAAAAATCGTCAACTCGGTTTGGTTACCGTTTAATGCGATTTTTCGCTGCTATTTTTGTGAATGAGCCTGACAACATAAGATATACAATCCACAGCAATAAATCTAACCCAATATAACTTAAATACTGCTATAAAAACAGCTTTCAGAAGATGATAGTTTTCCTATGGTTATCGAGTTTGAAGCAATGCAGTATGGTAAAGCTGGGTACACATTGCCATTTTAAATGGTAGCTTAGCTCAAATATCGCATGCTTGACAGTGTGACTGTCCATATTTGTCCGTACACGTACATTTTGGTTGTTGGGCAGTCGAAAATCGAAAAAAAAATCTCATTCAAAACTGGCTGACAGCTTAAAGAGGGCATTTGTAGGAAGTTAATAAAACTGGACTCAAATTTTTTATAACAAAATATACATATATAAGTAATATTTTATCTCGAAAACTTTTTAAGGAAGATTTTCATCTATTACCAAAACTAAAGGAAAATTTTCAGCTCATGTAATTTGAATGTGGGGCAAAAACTATGAAATACCTGTGCCTAGATATTGCAGATATGCGCCTAAATATAGCCAATCCGTCTGGAAATTGCTATAAAACATCAAAAAGCTCAAAAATCGAGTTTGGAAAATTGCTTTCCTTAAAATCTTTCCTTATCGTCTTTTATTTCATGCATTTCTGGCTTAGGTGAAAAATCGTCATTTTGGACCATAAAATCGTCAAATCGTCATTTTTCAATTTTGGGCCAAAAAATCGTCAAAATGACGATAAATCAGCAAATTCGGCAACACTGCTCTGAGGTCAAATCTAGGAAATAGTAGATTTCATGAGTCGGAGAAATATCAAGGTCGCTGCGGTGCAAGAAACAATGCTCAAGAACAACGGTAACTTACAACGTAGTGATGGTTACAACGTGATAAGGAAGGATCGCTCAGATTATCTCAGATTACGTACCTAACATTAGCCCGCTTTTGGAAGGTCATAATCGTCTGGTATTGGGGGACTTTAATGGCATTCGGCCCTCGGAAACAACCAGAGAGGTACAGCGCTGGCTGAGCAGATTGACAGCGTTACCTGGCAACCCGTCATTTCCCTTGGTTCAGACCATCTCCCCATAATTGTCTCCATTAGCAGACCACCCGATTTCATTACCTCTAAACGCCGCACATTCGTCAGTCATAAGAAAGCTGATTGGCCGGGTTTCAGAAAGTTCACCAATCACCGCTTCAGAGAACTGCCCAATCCGTCTGATGTTCGGACGTTCCGAGTCATCATCACTGCTGCAGCCGCTCGCCATATCCCTGCAGGACCAAACTTCCCAGCAGAGGCGATGAGATTAGCAAATGAGCGTGATGAGCTTCGTCGAACCAACCTCAATGACCCCAGAGTAAGGGAGCTGACATTGGAAGTTAACAGGCTGGTCAGCGAGCATAAGCGGAACAAGTGGTTAAATCATCAGAAGAATTGCAACATTGGAGCCGGTATAGGTGAACTGTGGACCACTCTCGAACCCTGGAAGAAGGGAAGATAGGACTTCAGTGACATTTGGCGACGTTACGTTGACTGACCCGAAGAGGTGCGCAAGTTATTTCAATAGACAGTTTGTCGAGCACATCGAGAGTGACAGGGCGAAGAGAAGAGTATTACGTCGCATCAGATCTCTTCCTGCCGAGGAGGAACCACCACAGTTTACAATGGATGATGTTGCCAATGCCATCAGGAACGCAAAATCATCCAAAGGAATCACAATGGTAATACTGAAGCTGCTGGATGAACCGGGAGTGGAGTATCTCACTATAGTTCTCAATATGTCGCTCACCAATTTTATCACCATATCATTACATATACATATATCATTTTATGTCAAATAAAATTTTATTCCATATATCATATTAATTCAAAGTGGTTTGTGCGTAATTTTTCTTAATATTTAAAAGGAATATAAGTTGTTTTAGTTCTTAATAGGTAAAAAGTCATTCATTCGTGCAACTGGAAATATTTTTTTTTTAATTCTTTACTTTTCATAGTACTTTTTTCCAAAAAAAAAAAAAAAAAAAGAAAAATCATAATGGTTTGTCCACGACCTTTTCTAATAATTAAATGCAATAAACGTTATTTTTGGCATTAATAGGCAAAAGTTCATTCATTCTCCGCAAAGGAAATTATTTTTGAAAAAAGGCAAAAAAGTCACAAACCCTAATGTAGGCATTTAACGTATCACATATGCCATCGACGATTGGACCCGACGCCAAGATCGTACAGTCATCCGCATACTTTTCATTTCAGAACGGTAAAAAGTAAACTGTTCCTCCCCGCCTTGGGGAACTCTCTGTTTCACTGGACGGGTTTCGGACTTCTATTTCCTGAGTTTCGCAAACGTCTGGCGTCCACAGATATATGTGGTTGATTATCCAACGTCTCAAACACGGATGCAGGGAAATTTTCTCCGTATCCTCGAACATTACGACATTGCTGATGGTCCATAACTGTTCGGTCGCACGGACTGCTCTGGTTCAGTTCTCGACTGATATATGCAGATATGGCGTGAAATGCAACTAGGAAAAGGCTTCTTATCATGAGAAGGAGTGGTCCCACTAGAAACTTTGCTACTGGCGATAAAAGGGAGATCGGCCTGTACGATTCATCTCTGCTGGCATCCTTGATGGCTTCCTGGACCACACTTCCAACTTTTCAGGCTTCTGGTGCAATTTGGGTGGCTAACGATAGATTGAGGACACTTCTTAAATACCATCCCCGGGTTCAACCAGTTACTTAAGCATTACCATTGAGGTTCCATGTGGGCCCAACGAATAGGACGATTTCGCATTTCTTGTACGATCCATCCACAAAACATTGTGATTATCGCAACTTTGCAAGTTACATGTGACGGTTAGCCTTGTTTCTGGATCGCGGCGACCATGATGATTGCAGGATTAATAAATTTGCGGGGAGCTGAACAACAACATGAAATTTAGTTTGCTGCATGTGTTGCTGTTCAGTGGACTGTGGGAGTTTTTCGTATTCCGACGACGACGAAGAATGTGACAATGAATTGGAAACACGCTTGTAGATATTGCAGTGCAGCAAGTAGTAAATAAAGTCGTATCGCAGTGGTTCTGTGCTGATGGCCCCTTTCACCATGGCACAATTGTTTTCGTCCATACTTTCAGAAATAACGTTTCAAAAGCTCTAAAAAAACCTGATATATCCCCCATAGATATGTACCCCTAAAGAATGGTACCTCCTTATATACCCAAAAGAACGGTACCTCCCGATTTTCGGTATTGTGAAGGATTTAGCCTCAATATCCAATAACGATTTTAGGTATCTTGAAAGTCCTAGCCACGTGTCCCCGAACTTAAAGCATACATATGTCTATGTATACTGCTATACGAGCAGTGGAAGCACACGCCTCTACCTACTCCTAGCAACACACATTTCAATTGCGTAGCACAACTACGACTGGTATTGGTAATGCGTTTCATATCCGCAAACAAATCTTTCCAGTGGAGGAAACTTCTATACGCTTTGCGAAATGTCAAGATACAATAGAAACAGGAACAGAGTTCTATGACAGAACAATATATGGCTATTCATTGTGTGTCGCTGACAATGTACCTCCTCCACCACCCTTTATGACCACACAACCTGCCAGTTCCTTTCTATTATAAAATTATGCAAGTGAATGCATTTGAATATGTCAGGATAAAATATAGAGAAAATGAAACATTGCGCAAATAATATCGATTGCTAGGTGACAGTAATTTATAATACCTTGGGGGGTATAAATTTTACTATAACGGACATTTGAAAAACTTCAACTACAACTGGCAAAACGAAAACTTTTGGAGTTTTGCATATGTTGTACATATTATTGTTAAATGTATTTGGTTGAGGGGAATTCTTGTTAATTTTCGAAATTACATATCAAAATATGACATATGCTGGAAATAATGTAAAGTGAAGTTTCAAATTCAGAACGCTTAAATTAATTATTAATTCTTATTTAAGAATTTGTTTTACTCGAAGATATATAAAAAGCCTGCAAACAAGTAGTATGGAAACCACAAATTTTACACAAACAAGTAAGTGAAACGAATATCCTTCCACTAACTATTTAAAATATGGACTTACCATTCCATCCAAACACACAATTTCTTCCTTTGTTTTAACGATACCAGTTTACGTCAAAACTTTTTGTCTTCCCAAAAAAAAGTGATGTTGTCAGGCCTGGAAAACACACCGCAGTGACAGGTTGAATTCTTTCCTATGGCAGTTATTAAACTTAAAAACTTTTATCTTCGATGTTCAGAACTGTGCCGGTCGTCTTCTTTTCATAACATTCGTGTAGGTTATGTAAGTGTCTACTATCTCCAATATTACCTCCTCTTATTCAATTTCACTTACAAAAGATTTCATCAAATAGTTCATCAACCGCAGAAAAAGCAACAGCTCCGTACAAACAAACAAAATTACCACACACCCTTCCTCACAATTTATTTTAATTTATCCTTTGAAAACACACACCAACCCTAACAACAATATTATTGTCCTATGGTATATGGCTAGAAAGTAACAATCTCGCAAGTGTTGCTTTCAAAATAATTTTCTCAGAATTTGGTGAATTGTGAACAAAATAATTTATCATCTAAACTATTTCAAATATGTTTAATTAATTCTCTTTCGAGTTGAGCTGTTAGGCCTTTAGAGATACATTGAAAAATTAGGAGTCTACCGAAGTCCCACACATCCAACCATTACACTACGTTTCACGGGTGGTAAATCCGATCTTCAGGTGTATTAGGATGTTGTTTTTGTGGCAGACGAAGGCAAAGCTTGGTAACTGGTATATATATCGAACTTCATTAGATAAATGTATATGCGAAATTATGTCAGTTAATTGAAACTCCAAACTTTTCCTATAGTCCTGCTTTGGTGATCCCATTTTTGTTTGTTTTGGCTTTTGGTTAAGAAAACTTTCAAAACTAATTTGGGAAATGATACATATTTTTATTTCCTATTTTAAACATGATGGAGGTTGGTGTGGCGATGATTCATAACAAAGTGTTTAAAGTTTGATTATGTATATAAAGGGAGTGTACATATAAAAAATATTACCTGGGACACGAGACCTGAAAATGTCTAGGAATAGCGAAAATATATTTGATTAATCTTAAATAACTGTACGAATATTTAGAGTGAGTGCTAATTGGAATATATTTTAGATTTTGTAGAAAATCTATAGTTCTTAAGTTTTGCTTTAACCATCACGTAAAAACAAGTAAGAAATTACTATAGATTGGCGGGGTTCAACATGTAATACACTACAACGCTATGATTTTAAAAGTGAATACGAACAAGATCATAAGCATATCCTTTAATTCTGCGCCAGTTTGTGACAATAACTATAAGATGGTTATTTCAAAATATGGCAACATGAGTTCAGCTTTCACCTACAACAGAAGTCCTATGCAAATGGAACTCTTCGAGAACACTTTTCTCAATTTTTTATGGGAATTATCCATTGACATGTCTTTACAAAAGGCAAGCATCAGTTTCATAAGTTATGACCTTTCTAATGAGATTAACCATAATTACCAAAATGGTCACATTTTTTTGTGCTAGCCATGTTTTAGCTATTTTTCGATATATGTACATTCATTTTTTATGAGGGAAGTACCCGATGTTGTGGTCCGATATAGTCCATCTACGAACTTGATTTAAGGTAGGAAATAATATTACGATGTACAAAGTTTGGACCAAATCGGTTACTTCCTTCGAGAGGTGCCGTATTAACCAGCCCGATATAAGGACGGAGATAGCTAGGTTAGGTTGTAACGACAAGTCTCCTCCGGTTGCTGGAATAGACTCATGGGGGTAGGGTTCGTCACAGAAAATTTATATTGAAGTGACTGAGAGTGACAGAAAGAGTTTAGGTTAAAAATTCGGAGGGTACACTTTATTGAATAACTCGAAATATTACTCTATCTTATTATACTTATTCTACGCAGGTTCGGGCACGATTGGGTCGTCTTGAAGGTGGGCTGCTTCGCTGCTGTGGCGGTGGGGACGACTTCGGCTCAGCGGCTTATGTCGGTGTCGTAGTCGGCGTTTCACCAGACCCACGACGGTACTGGTGTCGGCTCCCTCGGTAAAGACTGGCGTCAATGCCCACGACGGCGCTTGACCAAAATTACGCACTCTTTGCTTATGTTCTGGCCCACGACGGCGCCTGAAAAAGGTATCGATCGCTTTTTCTTATGTTCTGGCCCACGACGGCTCTTGAACAGGATTTCGGTCACTTTTCCTAATGTTCTGGCCCACGACAGCTCTTAAACGAAATTTCGGTCACTTTTCCTTATGATCTTGCCCACGACGACTCTTTAACGAGATCACTTTTCTAATGTTCTGGCACACTAAAATTCGTAAATCCAGACCAACGACGGTTCTTGAACTTCGCTACAAAATCTATGAAAATCACTTAAAATTCATAAGTTCAGACCAACGACGGTTCTTGAACTTCACGACAAAATCTATTAAAATCACTTAACTCCGTAAGTTCAGACCAACGACGGTTCTTGAACTTCGCTACAAAATCTATGAAAATCACTTAAAATTCATAAGTTCAGACCAACGACGGTTCTTGAACTTCGCGGCAAAATCTATTAAAATCACTTAAATCCCTAAGTTCAGACCAACGACGGTTCTTGAACTTCGCAGCAAAATCTATTAATATCACTCAAATCCTTAAGTTCAGACCAACGGCGGTTCTTGAACTTCGCGGGAGAATCTATAAACTTCACTTAAAATTCTTAAGTTCAGACCAACGATGGTTCTTGAAATTCATGGGTTATTTGTTGGGACAAAAGTGAGGGACGGTTTTTGTCCTCACACCACCCCCCTGCTTAGCGGGGCTTAACGACCGCCAATTCTTGGCGAGAAATGGTGATTCGGAATCTACGACCCCCTGCTGTCACCAACAGGTTGGTTTGTTGACCCCGGCTGCGTGTGGCTGTGGCCGTTGCCACCCATGGCTCCAGCCTGGCACATATTTACTGGGGCAGCGCCTCTTTACAAACAAAATTCTTCCGGACACGGTCCTGGTTTCTATTCCCCTCTTCGTCCCCGTGCACGGTCCAAGTCTCACCACCGTACGATTCAAGCGGCGAAGTGTCGAAGGAGATGATGTTTGAAGGTGAGCATGGTCTGGCGATGGCCGCTGAAGAGGTAGATGGAGACGACCCGGACGAGGAGGACGGGGATGACGTCGTCGGTGAGACCGATGTGGACGACGACGAACTGATGTAGATGGGGTTGTCTGTATCCCCTCGTCCCAGAGAGATCGACAGCAGTGCGTTGTTGACGACTCGCTTCCCGTGGTACTACCCACCTCAATCGGCTTTGTGGATTGGGGGTTGCAATCCCAGTGGTAAAGCACTTTCTCGAACGCTTTTTGCATCCGCCTATCTTGCTTCATTGCGCGGATGCTCCACGGCGATACGTCCGGAGTGGTGACATTCAAGGTTTCTTCAATGGATATCAAGATGATCTTATCCTCCGGCAATATGGCACCCGCTCCGCTATTCCACCCCCAGTCTGGAGTACCACGCAACAGGCCATGGTTAAATATGGGGCTAGCTCTTCCGCCGACATACGATGCAGCGCCACCCAGCAACGACGGCTTACACCTCCTGTGCGGTTGTCGAAGAAGATGATGGTTGAAGGTGAGCATGGTCTGGCTATGGCCGCTGAAGAGGTAGATGGAGACGACCCGGACGGGGATGACGTCTTGTCCGAGGATTTGGGAGATACCGAAGAAGTGGACGACGACGAACTGATGTAGATGGGGTTGTCTGTATCCCCTCGTCCCAGAGAGATCGGCAGCAGTGCGTTGTTGACGTATGTAGACGACTCGCTTCCCGTGGTACTACCCACCTCAATCGGCTTTGTGGATGGGGGTAGCAATCCCAGTGGTAAAGCACTTTCTCGAACGATTCTTGCATCCGATAACTTACTTTACTGCGCGGGTGCTCCACGGCGATACGTCCGCTGGCGGTGGCCCAGGACTTACGGGGTGACAAGCACGGTATCTCGTCGTCACTGGATATCACGATGGTCTCTTTCTCCGAAACTAAATCAATGACCTCGACCTCTGATATGGGCGCCGTGATCGGGCTATATGGCACCCGCTCCGCTATTTCACCCCCAGTCTGGAGTACCACGCAACAGGGCCTGGTTAAATATGGGGCTAGCTCTTCCGCCGTCATACGATGCAGCGCCACCCAGCAACGACGGGTTGCACCTCCTGTGCGGTTGTCATTCGGATAGGTCATCATGTCCAGGTGCACATGGGCCATTCCAGCTGTCGCTACAATTTTTTGTAGTACTCCTTTGTGCGACAACTCCGAGTTTCCATGTCGACAAGGTAATCTGTGAAGGAGATGGGAAAACAAGGTAGAAAGAAAAGAAAGTTAGGCATGGTAATTAAGAGGTGAACTGCTCACGTGGAGAGTCTGGATTAGTAACTACAACTTACGGTTCTTGAACTTCGCGGCAAAATCGATTAAAATCCCTTAAATCCTTAAGTTCAGACCAACGACGGTTCTTGAAATTCGTGGGTTATTTGTTGGGACAAAATTGAGGAACGATTTTTGTCTTCACACCACCCCCCTCCTTAACGGGGCTTAACGACCGCCAATCCTTGTCGAGAAATTGTGATTGGGAATCTCCGACCCCCTGATGTCACCAACAGGTTGGTTTGTTAACCCCTGTGGCTATTGCCGTTGTCACCCATGGCTGCAGCCTGGAAATTATTTTCTGGGGCAGGACCTCTTTACAAACAAAATTCTGCCGGACACGGTCCTGGTTTCTATTCCCCTCTTCGCAAGTCTCACCATCGTACGATTCAAGCGACGAAGTGTCGAAGGAGATGATGGTTGAAGGTGAGCATGGTCTGGCGATGGGCGCTGAAGAGGTAGATGGAGACGACCCGGACAAGGAGGACGGGGATGACGTCGTGTCCGAGGATGTGGGTGAGACCGATGAAGTGGACGACGACGAACTGATGTACATGGGGTTGTCAGTATCCCGTCGTCCCAGATAGATCGACAGCAGTGCGTTGTTGACGTATGTAGACGACTCGCTTCCCGTGGTACTACCCAGCTCAATCGGCTTTGTCGATGGGGGATAGCAATCCCAGTGGTAAAGCACTTTCTCGAACGCTTCTTGCATCCGCCTATCTTGCTTCACTGCGCGGATGCTCCGGAGTGGGGCCGCTGGCGGTGGCCCAGGACTTACGGGGTGACATGCACGGTTTCTCGTCGTCACTAGATATCACGATGATCTCATCCTCCGAAACTAAATCAATGACCTCAAACTCTGATATATGCGCCGTGATCGGACAATATGGCACCCGCTCCGCTATTCCACCCCCAGTCTGGAGTACCACTCAACAGGGCCTGGTTAAATATGGGGCTAGCTCTTCCGCCGTCATACGATGCAGCGCCACCCAACAATGACGGGTTGCACCTCCTGTACGGTTGTCATTCGGCGGGGTCATCATGTCCAGGCGCACATGGGGCCCTCCAGCTGTCGGTACAATTCTTTGTAGTACCCCTTAGTGCGGCAACTCCTAGTTTCCATGCCGGCAAGGTAATCTGTGAAGGAGATGGGAAAACAAGGTAGAAAGAAAATAAAGTTAGGCATGGTAATAAGAGGTGAACTGCTCCCGTGGTGAGTCTGGGTTAGTAACTACAGCTTACGTTTCTTGAACTTCGCGAAAAAATCTACTAAAATGACTTAAATCCTTAAGTTCAGACCAACGACGGTTCTTGAACTTCGCGACAAAATCGATTAAAATCACTTATATTCGTATCGTTTAAATTTGGTTTAAATCACTTGTTTTCTTCGCTTTACCTCTTCGGTCTGGTATCCAGGTCGACAGCTGTGCACTAACTGATCGTTTCCTCGTTCTTACCGGTTTAAAGGTCTTACTCCGACTGAATCCCCAGCTTGGTTTGTCTCTGCCTTTTATACCCTCGGCAGCGGCTTCCAGGCTACTTCCAGCAGACTTCCCGACGCTGCTGCGCCGACCATGTGACTTCTCGGTTAACGGGAACTTGTTTACAAAATTTATGTTAATGGTAACGGGAACTTGTTATTGTCTACATGATTTCGAATTAGTTCTGATTTAACTACATTTAATAAGCACAACTGTACCTATTATTATTTTCGAGAAACAATTATTCTTTTTATTATTGTTATGACTATTGATTATGGTGATGACTGTTATTAATGACATTATTATAAAATTCATAATATTTATGGGAAATGCTACATCTTCATATATATTCAATTTTTCATTAAACAATCAAATAAAAAGAAAAATAATATTTGAATGGATACTAAAAAAGCATATTGCCGGTGTAGACAGAAATAAGGGACGATTTTTGTCGTCACAAGGTTCATCCTGGATAGATTTGAAGATAATAATGAGAAGATTGTTGAATTAAGGTTGATTATGAAGAAATGTCCGGGATAGTGCTGTATTGTTGCTCGCTTAGATATTTCTGCCAAACCAAGACGGATTTTTACATATTTATACATTATAATGGGATCTACTATGTCTGATAAGAGAATCTATCTCATATTTATAGAGTAGTCGATACTTTCCCTGTCCCCTACTAGCCTTTTCAGTCTTTTCAAGATCAGCGCAATGGATCGCTGGTTTGTGTGTAAAGAGGCTTCAAGCAACGACAGCAGCGTATCCTACCACCTAACTTACCATCAGTGACTTCAGAAAAATCGATTACCAAACCTTAACTTAAATTTAAGATACATATCACATGTAAATCTTGCATAATCTGGAAAATCTCAAAAGTTGGCTTTTGCGAGTATTCGTTCAGAAGGGAGTGGTCAAAGCTTAAGCAAAAAAGGAGATCTACAAATTTGGTGCCAATTGCAGCAACGTAGAAATTCCATCCTTAGTTTGGCTGCAAGATAAAACGTTATATTTATTATGAACATAAGTAGGTAGGATCCTTAAAGATCCTTAAATTTTAAAGTTCACGACAAATAGCTTATTTTTGCCATTAAACTTATTTTTTTATATTTTTCACAACTCTCAGTTGCAATCCAAAATTTTATTATACCTTCTTTTTTATTTCAAGACTTCCGAACATGAATGTCAACTTTTGCTATGTGCTGGTGCGATGCGGTGGTCAAGAGCATTAAAACGTTTTAAAAAATTGATTTTTTATGCTAATAACTAAGCAAGTATTCCTAGGCTGTTTTTTATGCCCAAGAAGCGTGTCTCATAAAAATAAAGAAAACAACCTTCGTTTTGGTATCTTCGGGCATTTTAAATGACAAAGATAAACTTGTCTACCTTGAAGTTGTTCGGTAGTGATAAGTTAATGTAAATTTTGATTGCCAAAATGATTTATGGGGAAAGGTGTGAGTGTAGGTGTATGTGCCTTGGTTTTCGTATGACAATAATTGAGACATCCGAACCAAACAAAGAAACAGGTGGTTCTGTTTAACTGGCAAAATATATTTTGTTGGTCATGGAAAACAAAATATTGTTACAATTATCTGTATATTAAAGACTTTAAAACGTTTTTTTTATTTTTACGATTGTTTTAAACAAAATGATTTCGACAATCTAAATTTATAATTGATTTTTATGGGCAACGGCACATAAAGCAAACAGTTTTACTAATTGTTTCAATGTCCGGCTTCAGACAAAAAATGCTCCTAACATTTAATTTTAGTAATATCGATTTTTCGTGCTTTGTGAATTAAGCGAGGTTCGACTGTAGTAAAATGCCTTACAAGATAAAGTGATATATTAAGTTCTTAACAAAATAAATGACCTTTATTTGGAAAGCTAAATTATGGATTTCACTTTTCTATTAGTCCTGTGCTCTTTCTCCCTGCTATCATCTCATCATATGGGATTTTAATATGAAATCAGTAGGTATGTACATTAGGCCGGGGCGATTTGAAAACCTTAATGAGCCCTTCGAGTTTCTGATTCCTGGGATTGAACTGAGCAAAAAAGTCCACTAGACCATAGGTCTACCGCGAAAATCGAGCCTCCCGATTTTGACTTTAAGTTTTTTATCCGCGTTTTTTGGACATTTTAGCATATAACGGCCAAACCATTGAGATTTTCGATCCAATTCAAAGACAAAAATTGTAGCCAAGGCAGTGATTAAGAACTCTCTAATATATCGCAAAAGCATTGGAACGCTCCTTCAGGCAGTTTTGGCCTTGAGAAAGTGCAAACTTTTCGAAAAATGTCGATAAATGGCACTGTGCTACAAAAGTTGACCAGAAAAATATTCAAGCGTTCTGATTCAAAATTATATCGTGTTGGGATCCATGGACAACGACAATGCCTTTAGTTCGTTTGTGTCACTTCGTTTTTTTTATAACGGTAAAAGTAGTGAAAATCTGGGTTTCTTTCATTTTAAAATTTAAACGGGCATATCTTCTTTTTTCACAACGGATTTCTATTGATCCTTCTTCCTTTCCTGTGGTCTAGTGGACTTTTTTGCTCAGTTCAATCCCAGGAATCAGAATCGCGAAGGGCCCATTAAAGTTTTTTTTCCTTCCATACAAATCGCCCCGCCCTAATGTACATCTGTGTGTGTGCGTATTTGTTTTATGGTCGGTGATCCTAGTTTTTATACCATTGGCTTGGTTGACTCCATTTTGTTAGTTAATGACTTCTATGTAGCATGTCATTTTGACACTTGCCTGTCACTTTTCAAGTCCCATAGGAGTGAGTGGTGGTGGTGCCAGTCACTTGTGTCTGTCTGTGTGTTATGTGCATCATTGGAATAGATGTTGTAGAAGATTGATAAGTGGAAAGGTGGGCTGGATTGTCTGGATTGTTTTGCTTGGATTATAAAAGCAACACTTTAACATCCGAACGTCTGACCACACATTGGTTGGCATATTGGCACATATGTTGTTACACACAGCGAAGACTGCCGCTGTGAATTGTTTTAACTTTGTTTGCATTTCCTCAGTGAAGTGTTTGGTAAAGAGTGAACAGCAGGGTTAGCTCTTTTTGTTGACATTAAATCGAGCACAAGGCACATTTATGTAAGGTAGAGGGGACAGTCAGTTGTATTTTTTTCTTTTTTTGTAAATTTGGTTTTCAAAATGTAATAGGGTCTACTCATGAAATTTGGAACTTCGAAATTTGTTACTTAAAGCAATTCTTTTCATCCTAAGCGTGTTATAAAAATGACATACGACAGTTCTGAGTGCTATATATTTACATTGTGATTCAAATTTGTTCTATTTTAGAGCATTATCAAAAAGTATTTATGTTTTTCCTGAGAAAATTTTAAGAACTACCCTGTTTTTTAATATTTTCTTTGATATTAAATTTTCAATAACAACAATGCTGTTTTTGTAAAATTTTAGTTGTTGTAATTCATGCATATACCTTATATAAATATGCCTTGACCAAGCATAACATTAGATACATAGACTGTTGCAGGTACATATTTTGTGATAAAGGGAAGGCACCCATCTAGAATAGATGACTATCGAATGGAGAAGAGAATATCGCTTAGGATCATTTGATGCAACACCTAATGATAAAAATGTAAAACGCGTCCAACAATTTGTAGGCGATTTATCCCATTTGACCCGTCCGTCTGTCTGGCTCGAGCCCAATATAACTTTCGAACAGATCAGCAGATTTCGTCCAAATTTTGGATTTCGTAATATTTTGCTCAAAGTTCCTTTGGACACTTCCCCAGCCAGACTTCAAAATGTTTCCCTAAAATCTTGAGCAAAGTCCAATTCGATTTTTTCGAGACCTAGATTAGGTTCGTTCCAACAAAAAATTTCAATTATCCGATTTGACCGAAACTTTAAACATCCCCAAATTACTTTCAAACGTACATATATCAAGTACAAAGAGGGTCTATTTGGGAAAACATCTTCGGATACATTCCCCACAAAAGTCCAACCTCAGTGTAGTAGTATAAGGGCTGTTCGAGGAGCATTGCATATTTTGATCAATGTTACTTCTTGGGGTTACGTTTACAGCGATATTGCATTTTTCGTGTGTGAGCCCACTGTTTTGTCAGCATTGGTCCAAAAGCTCTAAATCTTACGCCGTTCAACTACTTTGACTTCCAAAGTTAGGTCCACTTCCAAAATGGACTTTATCAGTCGATTCTTTTAGGTATAGTCTGTACAAAAGTGCAAAACTTTTGTGCTTTCATGGAAGTCACATTTTTTAGCATAACGCCAACAATCGAGAAGTTGTACACCCCAAATTTTTCGAAATTATAGTCGGAAAATGTATACGTCCACAAAAGGAGACGAAATTCTGAAACTACCTGGCTAAAATTTACAGAAAAAAAATGTGGCTATGCAGCCTGTATTCGATTTGTCTATATATAAAAGTCTGAACTAACACAGGCTGAGGGTATATCTCTGTAGGCAAACCCGACTGTTACTTTTTCTTGTTTTCCAGAAAACAAAAGTTATGCATTTTCATAAGTTTGCCTCCGCTGTGCCGACAGAAGGGATTGGTCGTTGGAAACCATTGATGTATCTGATGCAGTTTTTCGTCTTAAACTATTTTTTAGGATTTAGCGAAAATATCGCCGAGCTTTTTGTAGAGATATTTTTTCGATTATGTTTTGGGAAGTCTCAAACAGTACTGCGAGTAGGATTCGGAGTGTATGAGTCGTAGATTGCATCGCCCGGCTCCTGATTTTTTTCTTTATTTAATATATTTTTCTGAATTTTTTGTGCACTTAAAGAATATTATTTTCTTACAATAATACAAAACTTTTTTAATGACACTGAAGTTAGTTTGTGTAAAATATGTACTTTAAAGAAGAAACGGCGTTATGTTCGAGTCGAATTGTTTATATCCTCCAAACATATGTCTAATCGACATATTCGCACTTTTAGCATGGAAGTTCTTCCACCAAAAAGATTTCCAAATCCATATTACCATATTTTTAAAAATTATGCTAATAGCCTCGAATTATAGAAAATCTTTCGCTGTGGGATTTAGAACCCAAAATACCAAATAAGAGCTAATGTGGTTGAATACTAAACAGTATGCATTTGAAATTCTCATTGGAAAATTTGATTAAAAACTTTTGTATGGGGACAATAACGACCAAAAATCATGAAAATTAAAAATGTTGTGTATCGTTACATAACGCTATTTTAAACGTTTTTAGTTGATTTTATGTATATGCAATATTGCCACAAAGTATATACATTCAATAGACAGAGATCACAATATTTTAGAAACAAGATTGAAATTTGGAATATTAGTCCTTGGATGTATAGAATTGAAAATGAACCGTATCAGACCACGTTCGGTATAGTCCCATACAAAAGTGTTTAACCAAATTCTCCAACAGAATTGAAGCTATAACTAAAAAATATTTCAAATGAATATTACCCATATACATATATTTACGTTTTTACCCATATAGATTTACGTTTTGTTGTATCCCAGAATTTTCACCCACATTACCTCTTATTTGGCATTTTGGGTTTTAAATCCCGCAGAAAATAGCATTCGAAAGATTTTCTATAATTCTAGGCAATTAGCATAATTTTTAAAAATATCGTAAGTAAAATTTGTTTTGGAAATCCTTTTGGTGGGAGAACCTCCAAGCAAAAAGTGGTGAAAATATATCCACGTTCGAATACAGGGATTGCAATCGCGAATATGTCGAATAGAGATATACAGTGGTTGGAAGTTATAAACATAGTACATATCCAGATATCACACACTAACTTCAGTCGAATTAAAAAAGTTTTTTATTATTGTAAGAAAATAATTTTCTTTAATGACATAAAAACACCAAAACTTTACTATTATACCAAAAGCGATAGAGTCCGTAAAATCCAACTTAAAATTCAGAAAATTACATTAAAAAAGAAAACATTTTTATCAAGAGCCGGGCGATACAATCTACGACTCATAGACTCCGAATTCAACACGCAGTATTGTTTGAGAGTCCTGAAAAAATAGGTTAAGTCGAAAAACTCCATCTGATACCTCAATGGCTGTTGTTCCCGCTTATTTATATCTTATTTGTACGACAAGAAGTTTATGGACTCGATGACATTAAAAACTTTCCAATCACTTCTGTCGGCACAGCAGAGGCAAACTTATGAAAATTCAAAAGAATAGACTGATATAGTCCATTTTGGAAGTCATTCCTTCTGACAGTTATGGTGTCAAGTCGTCAATTTAGTTGGTCGCCGTAAGATTTAGAGCTTTTGGACCAATCCTGACATAACCTGTAAACAAGACAGCAAGGAGTACCATTGGTCAAAATGTGCAATGACTCTTCGAATAGCCCTTAAACTACACTTATGTTGAATTTTGTGAGGGATGTATCCGAAGATGTTGTCCTAAATTGACTCTCTTGGTACTTGATATATGTACGTAAGGAAGTAATTTTAGGATGTTCAAAGTTTCGGTCAAATCGGATAATTGAAATTCTGTGTTCAAGGAACCTGAAAGAGTTGATTGATATAATCCATATTCGAACCTAATCTATGTCTGGAAAAAATCGATTTGGACTTTCGAGAGTTATTGTGCTCAAGATTATAGGGAAACATTTTGAAGTCTTTCGGGGAAACCGATATGACTTAAAATTTGGATAAAATATTGGGAGACCCAAAATTGGAACAAATCTATTGATCGGTTCGGATGAACTGGAATAAATCGACTCCAAATTGTTTGACGCGGGTTTCATCAAAACAATATTTCGCTGAGGTACATTTTTATCGTTAGCCTAACGGCTGATGGTGCAATATCACGGTGCTCCTTAACCAACGTTAAATGAAAGGAGCTTACAACTGGGAATTGCTGCGGGTTCTGAAACAGCAATATTCATAGATGAGAAAAATCCAAAAATAAGAAATCATCGCTGCAGGGATTTTAAATAAATGACGGCCTAAGTTTTTAGGTGTTCGCTATTTTGAAAATGTTTTAGCTGTGGAAATTTGTTTGATTTGTTCCTAGGTTTTACCATTTTTATGATATAGAAGTTGAGGTCACATGTTTATCTTTTTTATTGGGTTTTCGCGATTTGCTTGAAAACGGTAAGTCTTATCGAAATGAGACTAGAGCAAATCTTATAGCAAATTTTCTCTACAAGATTGGCATTCATAATTTTTTCCTTGGTAGTACCATTTTTGAGATACATATATAAGTCATGCAGTCATTACATTGTTTTATAAGGAGACGATACAGTCAGTGAAATGAGTCCTACGAAAATATCATAAAGGACAATATTGTAGAGAATTTTCACTGCTACAACATTTTCTTTAGTTCCATTTCCCAGCAAAATCAAAAAAAAAAAAAAAAAAAAACTAAGAAACCCCGTTTTTTTATAGCCTCCACATAACGACACCTCCCGATTTTTGGTGTTTTAGGGTTATATCAATAATATTTAGCCGAACAGGTGGTTCCCAATGGCCACAAAACTTTTCCATCAAAAATTGTCAACATAGGTCCACACTTGGATATAGACGCCATATAAAGGTGCCGCCCGGTTGAAGAAATTTTTAGGTAAAGTTTATGACCCAATTTAGGCATGTGGGATATCCGTGGTAATAAAATATATCCGCCTAAAGTTGTGGATAGGAATGAAAACCAATTATTCCATTTAAGATCTGAATATGTCAAGGTGGAGGGTATGAAAAGTTCGGCCTAATCGAACTTGTTTTTTGTTTTTTGAATATATTAGGGAAGAACCATTTGTTCAAATCGACAATTGAGGGATCTTTATACCCTCAGCATTTATGCTAACGAGGGTATAAACACTTTCATACGGACAAAATGTGCCTAATCGATAATAATGGTTTTAGACCCCAAGTATGTTTGGACCAAATGTGTTTCAGACAATTTGGAGTCGATTTAGCAATGTCCGTCTGGCTGGCTGGTGCGCACGATAACTCTCGAACGGTTGAACCGATTTGGTCCAAGATTTTGCTTTCGTAATATTTTGTCCAAACTTAGTTTAATTTCGAAGATGGGTTATATCGGTCCACTCCTTCCGGTACCTCCCGCACAAAAGTTCGGAAATGTTCAGAACATTTGTGTGCACTATAATTCTTGAAGGGAGTAACCGATTAGGTCCATACTTTGTACATCGTGAAATTTCTACCAGACTTATATGAGGTTCTAGTATGGACTCAATCGGTCCACTACTTCGGGTTCCTCCCACACAAAATTTCGGAAAAGTTCAGTTGTAGCAACTTGTATTCACTGCCCCGCTTACGACGGTACAAGTCCATACTTCCATAGAAAATAGCCTGAAAGTTGCAAAAAACCCTATGACACCGTGTGTTGTGGTTGGAACGCAAGACAACTCTCGAACGGATCACACGATTTGGTTTAAGTTCCATCATAAGCTATATCGGTCCACTTCTTCCACTCCACAAACATTCAAAAATGTTCGGAAAAATTGTTCGCCCGATAACTCTTGAAGGGAGTGAACGATTTAGTCCATACTTTGCACATCCTAATGTGTCTAACAGATATAGATTAGGTTCGAATATGGATTACGTTTGTCCACTCCTTCGGGTACCTATCACCCAAGAGTACGGCTAAGTTCACGTTAAGACCTGCTCTCGTATCACTTTGATTTTTTTGAAGCAACTTCCATTCGCTGTCTCGACGGTAAAAGTTTTTTTCAGGGTCAAGTCCATACTTCTTGAGAATACTGTCCGAAAGGTGTAAAAAACCCTATGGCACCATATGTAGTGGCTGGAGAGCACGATAACTTTCGAACTAACCGATTTGGTCCAAATTTGGTCTTCCTGATATTTTGACATACTTTCAGTTCGAAGATAGGCAATACCGGCCCACAGCTTCCGGTAGCTCCCCCGAATTAATTGGTATGCACGATACCCCTTGAACAAATTTGGTCCAAACTTTGGATCTCCTAATATGTTGTCCACATTTAGTTTAACTTCTAAAATGGAGGTGCCTTAGGGAACCTCCTCCACAGAAGTTCAACATTTGTGTTTAAGTGCAGTTTAAGGTCTGTTAGAAGATCTTTTGAAAAGTATGCCGATGCTGTTCTTTGTTACCCTGCTTATAACGGTATTATGTTTTCCGTGGACAAGTCCATGCTTCCTTCCTTCAAAGCCACTGATACCTTTTTACTTGTTTTAATGTACATTTACGTTCATTACTTCTGGTAACGAACTTAAACGGATGTCATATAGCTGTTGGCTAAGCCGACTGATTCTTTTTAGTTGTTAAAGGAAAGAAGTTACCAAAAAGCATTAATAATAAGGAATACCTAAATAATTCTTGTTAAACAGTCTTTAACCATTTTTAACTAATTACTCATACGACACCATGTGTATCTATACACGTGTGCAGATACATATAGGTCGACGTGTATATTTCTAAAAAAGGTGGCAATAGGTTAAAGTGGTGTCATTGTTATTGTTATTCTATTTTATTTTAGCTCAAACTGTGTCATAGGTTAATGGAAACCTAAAGCCGCATAGGATGGCAGAGGTTTGCAACGGTAAAAAAATATATATATAAAAACCAGCACAAACTTGCTATTTTTATAACTTTTTTGTATATTGTTATTTTGAGTGACAGTTTGCCCATTCTATAAACATGCTAGATTTTCACCTTTCCCACTTTAATGCCAAAATGTTTTGTATGATTGTGTTCAACTTAATAAAATATTTAAATGTTGATCTTTACCACCATCACTTGAGACGTGTCACTTTTTTCGTTTGTTGGTTAAACTCAATTCGGATTAATTAAATATTTAGTTGTTAGGATTGGTTTAAGTGCATAATGGAAGAATGGACAACCATATTTTGTAATTGATAAACTCTGACAAACAGCACTTGTTTCTAATTTAACCAATGAAAGCTATCTCTGCTTTTAGTGGGAAACATGTTGAGACTTTTAAAAGCTTTTCATCATCGTAAACCGCCAGTTAAAACTTGTATTTGCTTTCAATTGAAATTCGGTTGAGTTTTAAAATTTTTGTTGAAAACATTGTTAGAAATGTTACAACATTTTCATGTTATTGGTGTTTAGTGGGGTGAGTTTTGCTAAACCAGTGTTTGTAGAATTCATTGGAACTTTCAGTGGGTTTTTGTTGAATAGTTAATTGACAGAAGGACTGCGCAAAATAGAAAAAATAATGAATTTATGCAATGCACTACGCGTGACCAATATAGAAATATAATTATACCCTCAGCCTTTAGGCTTAAGAGGGTATATGGTAATATTAAAAAATGTTTTACAATCGTTGAAGTTGAGGTTCACCATTTAATAAGTCGCGAACTGTCAATATATTTTATACAATACAGTGCCCGAAATAAACATAGGTTCACATGTAAATTTGTAATTTTTTCATAATTCAAATTACTTTTATTTGATTTTAAAATTTTGTATGATGGAGTTGGGCATTCCCCATGATGTCAATATATTAATTATTTGGTTTTGCGACAAAATAAAAATTTAAAAAAATTTTTCCTTATTTTTGGTGCGAAATAATGATAGGTTCAGGGCAATTATTGGAGATTTACACGTATACATTTGGGGAAAACTTACTACAAATCGTTGTTTTTTTAGATCCCCAATGTCCAACGAGAAATTTAGTTTAGAAGTTGTCTCCGAATTATTTTCAAAATGCAGATTTGTTCAACACTGCAGCAATTTTCAAGAAATAAATTTTTAACGTGGGAGAGGAGGTGAATCTGTTGTTGTCAGAGGCAAGGATCATTTCAATTTGCATGAAAAGAGTACCAATCAAAAAACTAAATCCAGCTTTTTAAAAAGTTTCATAAATTGGGCGCAAATTTGAACGTCAAAAAAAGTCTGGAGGGTTCTCCAACACCACTTTGACGGCAAGAATCTCTTATTTTTTTCCATTTATTGGAGTTTAAATAATTTTGCATCTCAAAACAACAGTCAACTTGATCTTCAGGTATCGAAAATGCGATGTAAACAAACGTTAGTAAGCTCGAATCGTCCTAGGAAGAATACAAAAATTGTCAAGTAAAACTGTGACCAAGCCCAAAAAAGAAAACCGCCAGATTTCGACTAAAAATTCTGTGAACTATCATGCAAAATGGCTTGGATAGATTTTTTCTATTACTCAAACAATTTCCCATCCATTTTTCATAAACATTTTTACCTAAACCTACGTCTGTTCTCCTTCAGGCTCGATTGCTGTTTTACTTAACAATTTTTGTATTCTTCCTAGGACGATTCAAGCTTACTAACGTTTGTTTACATCGCATTTTCGATACCTGAAGATCAAGTTGACTGTTGTTTTGAGATGCAAAATTGTTTAAACTCCAATAAATGGAAAAAAATAAGCGATTCTTGCCGTCAAAGTGGTGTTGGAGAAACTTTTTAAAAAACTGGATTTAGTTTTATGATTGGTACTCTTTTCATGTAAATTAAAATGATTCTTGCCTCTGACAACCAAAGATTCACCTCCTCTCCCACGTTAAAAATTTATTTCTTGAAAATTGCTGTAAAGTGTTGAACAAATCTGCATTTTGAAAATAATTCGGGGACAACTTCTAAACTAAATTACTCGTTGGACATTGGCGATTTAAAAAAACAACGATTTGTAAAAAGTTTTTCCCAAATTTATACGTGTAAATCCCCAATAGTTGCCCTGAACCTATCATTATTTCGCACCAAAAAATAAGAGGAAAAAAATTAAAATTTTACACATTTTTATTTTGTCGCAAAATCAAATAATTGATATATTGATATCATGGGGAGTGCCTAACTCCATAATACAAAATTATAAAATCCTTTAAAATTCATCTGAATTATGAAAAAATTAGAAATTTACATGTGAACCTATGTTTATTTCGGGCACTGTATGAATATATTTATATTAATTGAAGTGTTTTAGCCGGGGTCGCATAAAATGAACCATAACAAATAATTTATGTGGAAGCTGTGTTGGTGGTAATATTAAAAAATGGGTAAAAATGTGTTGAAGTTTACAATTTTTTTTGTGTTCTTCCTTGATTTCTGGTCAAACCACGAAAAATTCAGACCTGAGCTCAAAAAAAGAATAGAAGAATACCCCTTGGGCAATATGGTTCTAATGTACGACTTTTCGATACATACACGGCATCCCCCTAAAATCGATGCTGACATTTTGAAGTTTTGAAATCTGGGTTTTTTGAATTTTTCTTATAATTGGAGGGCGCAACCAGATAATTACCCAAACTCTTAATAGGATTGTAGAACTCGTGATTCCACGTCGTATGATGTATATCTCATGAGTGTGCTTCATACAGCTCCCAAGTAATAGGAGTCCAAAGTCGAAATGTTGGTGCGTAAATTTTCTGTAAAAACCTATATTTTGGCTTCAAGATTTAAAACTGTGACTTAGGTACCCTTGAACCCCGCGTGATTTTAGTTTTTTACGCGCCGGATCTAATGAACCCTTCCGCTTTCAAATCCATCCACTAAAACGGCGGTTATAGATACCTTGAAAGTAGAAAATTCTGCAAAATTATATTTTGATGATTCCGCGCAATTAACCGCGATTTTCTTTGGTTATTTTTACATAAATGGAATCCTTTATACGCGATAATATTATTTTCAAAAACCGTGTGACATAAATTACCGAGATTCTGGAGTAATGTTCGTATTTCATATAAAATATAATTTGGTAGCACATCCGCGGTTCATAACGAATTCGTTTAAAATTTATTATAATGACGTATTTTTTATAGGCGGTCACTGAAATCGGATGCGCCTTATAATCTTATGTACATCGCGCAATTTTTACCCACATAAAGGTTTTTTGAACAGTAAGATGCAGCTGACGTAGGGGATGGAAGATACCAAGCAACGGTCCTGACCGGTTTTAACATGGCAAAGCCCAGGATTTATCTTGGTCCCTCTTTCATCTCAAGTGGACACTGACCTCCCCGTGGTGTCACCTGGGGAACTGCCTTTAACACCCGTTAAAGGTAGTGAGCTAACATGTGCCGCGCGTTCTCCCATAAGAACGTTAAAAACTTGGGTTTGGCCGTCGGGTTAGTAACCCTCCCCTAGAAAAAACAGCATATTATGAAAAAACGAAAGAAAAGGAAAACAACCCCCTCTAATGTTGACAAACCTCGCAAACGTTTTAAGGACCATGATCTGCGAATCTGTACCTGGAATGTTCGAACTCTTTATAGAGAAGGTGCAGTCTTCGCATTGGCAGACGTACTTGAAAAGTACAAGGCCGATATTACTGCCATACAGGAAATACGATGGACTGGAAAAGGCGTCACAACAACACCTAAAGGTGACGCACTGTATTATAGCTGCCATGACGTAAAGCATGAGTTTGGTTGCGGATTTGTAGTTAGTCGGAGACTAAAACATCTGGTATCCAACTTCACTCCAGTGAATGAAGGACTTGCTGCAATTCGAATAAAAGCTAAATTCTTCAACATCACCACTGAAGAAAAGGACGAACAGACCAAAGATATATTTTACGAGCGCTTAGAAGAAACATATGACCGTTGCCCTGCCCATGAAATTAAAATCATTCTAGGCGATTTTAATGCCAAAATTGGAAAGGAGAATATCTTTGGCCCAACAGTCGGGAAATTCAGCCTCCACAGTGAAACATCTGACAATGGTATGAGGCTGATAGACTTTGCAGCTGCAAAAAACATGGTAGTTAGCAGTACCAGATTTAATCATCTCGATATTCATAAGGGCACCTGGCTGTCTCCAGATCAAAAAACTAAAAATCAAATTGATCATGTTGTGATAGATGGAAGACATTCATCGAGCGTGTTGGATGTACGATCGTTCCGAGGCGCAAACATTGATTCGGACCACTACCTTGTTGCAGCAAAGGTACGCACCCGCTTAAACGTGGCAAACAAAATACGAACAGACACAACACGAAAGTTAGACATCGGTAAGCTGCAATCACAACAGATAGCCACAGCATATTCCACTCAACTAGCCCAATTGCTTAATCAAAGCACTCCTCATCCCGATAACATATCAGCGCAATGGCAAAGCATCGCCCACTCCATGCAAACAGCCGCAAAATCCATACTTGGATACCAGAGACCTCCACCAAGGAATCCATTGTATGACCAGGAGTGTCGTGCTGCCACCGAAGAGAAAAATGCGACATATAGGGCTACTTTACAATCCGTAGCAGCGCGTAGCGCACGAGAGAAATACAGGGAGAAAAGGAGAGAGGAGAAACGTATTTTCCGCAGGAAAAAGAGAGAGATGGAAAAGCGGGAGTGTGAAAAAATCGAGATGTACAGGATTGGGATACAAATACATGGACAATTCATTAACAATATTCGATACGCTGATGACACCATGATAATAGCGAGTTCTTTAGTTGGACTCCAAAGTCTCTTAAGTTCCCTCAACGAGATAAGTAATTCATACGGATTATACATTAATCTTAATAAGACAAAATATATGATCGTTAGTAAAAGTACCAATTTCTACAACTCCACACTAAAAATCCGTGAATCAGAAATAGAGAGAGTAAAATCATATAAATACTTGGGAGCACAAATAAATGAGCAGTGGCAATCTTCTAATGAAATACGATGTCGTATAGAAATGGCGAGAGAAGCGTTTCTCAAATACAAAAAAGTACTAAGCAGCCACGACATCAACATTGAGCTTAAAACCCGCTTTATCAAGTGCTATGTATGGTCTGTTCTATTGTACGGGGCTGAAACATGGACTGTAAAATCAGCAGACGAGAAGAAATTGGAAGCATTTGAAATGTGGGCATACCGACGTGTGCTCAAAATTCCATGGACCGATCGAGTGTCAAATGCCGAAGTTCTGCAAAGAATGAATGTACAACGGCAGCTAATTAAAACCATCAAAACCCGGAAAGTTTCCTATTTGGGACATTTGATGAGGAACAACAAATATAAGATCCTGCAGATCATTCTCAAATCCCAAGTTGAAGGAAGACGTGGTAGAGGTCGAAGAGAATTGTCCTGGCTAAAAAATATTCAAGACTGGACCGGATACCGCGATGAACTCAGTCTTCTAACAGCGGCTAAAAACCGACATTTATCGCTTTCCACATAAACTATATATTTGCAAGAACAATGTAATAAAATGTAATATTGTATGATCGCTTAACATCCGGATAACGGATATGCAAATAAAGAAGAAGAAGAAGTACAGGAGCCAGAATGAAGTCCGAAAATTCTACCAAAGAGTCAAGCATCAAACTGATGGCTTTGGTACAGGCACATCCTCCTGTAGAGACCAGCAAGGTAATTTGGTAACTGCTACAGATAGTGTACTCAGGATATGGAAAGAACATTTTTCAAATCTGTTGGTATCCAATAGCAGCGAAGACGACGAAGATACCACAGTCCCAATACCAGAAGGTGGTATTGAATGTATACCGCCCAGTCAAGATGAGGTAAAGACAGCAATAAATCGGCTGAAGAATAATAAGGCAGCAGGGGCCGATGGCTTACCAGCCGAGCTGTTCAAAACCGGAGACGACACGCTGATAAGGTGTATTCAATAGCTAGTTAGCACCATCTGGCAGGAAGAACGAGTACCCGACGATTGGAACCTGAGTATCCTGTGCCCCGTCCACAAGAAGGGAGATAAGACTGTATGCTCTAAGTATAGGGGCATAAGTCTACTCCCTATTGCCTACAAGATCGTGTCAGGGATATTGTGCGAACGACTAAAGCCTATGGTCAACGAGATAATTGGACCATACCAATGCGGCTTTAGACCTGGCAAGTCCACCATTGACCAGATATTTACCCTGCGGCAAATCCTGGAGAAGACCCAAGAGATGCAGATCGACACCTACCACCTTTTTGTCGATTATAAAGCAGCCTTCGACAGCCCGCTGCGTTCCAAGGTATTCCAAGCCATGTCTGAATTTGGTATCCCCGCAAAGCTCATCCGGCTTTGTAAAATGACTTTAACTGACACGAGGTCCTCAGTTAAAATAGGAAAGAACCTCTCCGAAGAGTTTGGTACCAAAAGAGGTTTCAGACAAGGAGACAGCCTTTCGTGTGACCTCTTCAACATCCTGCTGGAAAAGGTTATACGAGAGGCAAACGTCAAAAGAAGTGGCACAATCTACACCAATAGTCACATGTTACTTGTTTACGCTGATGATATAGACATCATAGGCCGATCAGTAAAAGAAGTAACCGATACCTTTATAAAGGTCGAAGGAGAATCTGCTAAAGTGGGTCTGGCGGTAAACGGTGAGAAGACCAAGTTGATGGTGTCGACGCGCAATGCGTCCATTGAGCTCGGACCAACTGTGAAAGTTGGTTCCTATCCCAGCAAAATGTTCGATGCCATTCAATCATGGGTGAAAGTGATCTGGCATGTCATCTTTTTAGCATCTTCATCGATGAATTTTATATGAGCGTGGACCCCAAAAGATGCTATTCATTTTTGGATCCAAAGCATGTCATTTACACCAAAGCTTTGTCATGTCATTTTCACCAATGCTTTGGCATGTCATTTCCACCAATGCTTTGGCATGTCATTTTCACCAACCCTTTGCAATGACATTATCATTACGACAAGAGTTTTAACAACGTTGGTTGTGATTTCGAGTCTCCGACAACATCAAGTCTATTGTAAATAATATACATATTTAGAAAAATGTGTATAAATAAAAACACAAAATTCATCTATATTGGATCGATGGAATGGGTTCAAATACTGATGAAAAGATCGGATCTTTCACAACTTTCTTTGCATGGGTTCAAATGTTGATGAAAAGATCGGATCTTTACGACTTCCTTGGCATTGGTTCAAATGCTAATGAAAATATCGGATCTTTCACGACTTCGTTTGATCCAATGCAAAAGATTCCATGAAATCACGTCATCGCATGGAACCCCTTCCTTAAAATTTTGCTGGGATAATATTGAGGTAGTAAAAGACTTCGTCTACCTCGGCACCTCCGTAAACACAACAAACGACATCAGTTGTGAAATAAAAAGAAGAATCGTATTGGCAAACAGATGCTACTTTGGTTTAAGTAAGCAGTTTAAAAACAAAGCCACATCTCGTCAAACAAAAATATTGCTCTACAATACACTGATACTACCCGTGCTGATGTATGGCTCCGAAGCCTGGGTACTTGCGCAAGCAGACATGGCAGTGCTTGGTGTGTTTGAGAGAAAAATTCTTCGAAAGATCTACGGACCAATCTGCGTTGGCGGTGAATATCGACGTCGCATGAACCACGAGCTGTATCTGCTGTACAACGACATCAATATTGTTAAACGTATCGAGATGCAGCGATTGCGTTGGCTAGGCCATATCATAAGAATGAGCGATGATAACCCCGCTAAAAAGGTGTATAAACACGGACCGCTTGGCGGTGCACGCAGAATTGGCAGGCCAAGGAATAGATGGCGCAAACAAGTGGATGATGAGATGAAAAGGCGCGGTATTCCAGAAAGCGAAGCAACAAATAGAGAGAATTGGAGATCTTTTCTTAGTTCGGCCTATAGAGCAAATGTTCTGTAATGGGCCAGCTAAGTAAGTAAGTAAGATGCAGCTGACGGCACACTTTGGCCGCTGAATGAAAAGTGGAAAAATCGCTACATATTGATAGAGATGCACTCGCTGTATCTGAAAAGCGCATGCGCCTTAACAGATTTTAACGAATTCGCGAATTATACGTGTTTTAACTTTTATGTTTTTTCTTTGGTTGTAATTTCAATATTACTTTCTATTTCATAATCCTATTGTTTATCAAAGTAAGCAAATACACTTTCGGGTTTGTCATCGCATTTTCCCTGAAGAAGCTTCAGCGACGTCCGTCAGTCCTTGCATCGAAATTTAGCGAAATAGTAGAATAACTCCTAAAAAAGTTTTTTCTATTTTTCGTATTAAACAAAAAAATATATTTTTGAAATAATATTCCAACAATAACTTTTCGTCTTTTGTTGTTGCTGTAATATGGCAGTTATAAATCCTATCGTTAAAATTTCTCATATTTTTCTACGCGTTGTCTAGAATCTGCACGTATTTTTAATTTATTTTTTTCGTGTTTTATTTGGACTCTAAATTAGAATAAATTAAATTTACTCCAAGATTTTTTTCAGTATTTCTTGATCTTCCACGAAAATAGAAATACATTTAGTAAATATTTAGGCACATACGGATAGATATTAAATGCTGTTAACGCTCTATATATACATTTTCTTATTACAGCAAAAATGGAATTTTTAAATATTTGTTCTTTATAGGGGAATTTTGTGAACGCGAACAGATTTGAAACCACGACGTTTTTCTTTATCTATGCTCCAAAAATTGCGGATGTGCTCGCAAAATTTTTTTTAATATTTCTTCCAATGGAATTGCAAAAGAAATTTGAAATTTACCATATACACTTTGATACGACCAAAAATGTGCCTCATCGAAATAATTGGTTTAGACCCCATGTATGTTTGTACGATATCCGTTTCAGACAATTTTGAGTAGATCTAGCAATGACAGTCCGTCTGTCTGTCTGGCTGGCTGGATGGGTCATATAGGTCCACTCCTTCAGGTACCTTCCCCGCAAATGTTCAAAAATTGTCGCAAAACTTTTGCGCACGATAACTCTCGAAGGAAGTAACCGAATTGAACCAAACTTTGCATATGGTAATACTACCTCTAGGCATTCATCAGATTCGAATATGGATTATATCGGTCCACTGCTTAAGGTTGCTCCCACACAATTTGAAATAAGTGCAGTTAAGTGACACCTCACGAATCGTTATGAAATTTTTTGTAACAGGATGTTCGTGCGGCCCCCGTTACGTCATTGTAATTTTTTTCGAGGGCAAGTCCATAGTTCCCGAGATAATGGCGCATAACCTCAAAAAACGCTGCACTATGTCGCGAGTTCAAATAAACGGTGGCCAAATATAAGAGAAGTTGGCGTTGTCAGATGAATTTTGGTATAAATATTTACAGTTCACTGAAAATTTCGAAAGCAAAAAATTGGGAGGGTCGGTCCACGTTTTGGGATAGTCCCAATGCAACGGTACTTCTTAATGTTTCGGTATTTTAAATATTTTTGCTAAACATATCAACCAAATTGGTTGAATTTTGAGATGCGGGGTTTTCACTTTAAAAAACACTTTTCCGATAAAAATGATGGACATAGGTCCACGTTTTGATATAGACCCCATATAACGGTACCTCCCGATTTTCAGAATTTTGAAGATTTTACATATGTTTCACGCCCAAATACGCCGAAATTTTGCATTGAGGGTTCCCAATGGACCAAAAAACTTTTCTGATATAAATTATGTGCATAGGTCCACGTTTTGATATAGCTCCAATAGAACGGTATCGCCCGATTTACGGGTTTTTAAAGGTTTTAGCCACATTAAACAACCAATGTAGCTGATATTTGGTATTAAGTCTTCGCCAGGTCTTGAGAGAATTGTAGGTATTGGTTCACGTTTTGATACAACCCCCGTGAAACGGTACCGCCCAATTTTCGGAAATTTGCTGTTCAGTCTTCATATATTTTTGTGAGTTTATTAAATACGTAAAATTTTGTCTTCAAATAAGAGAATTTTCCTTAAAATTTTTTTGACCGATTAATGGTCAATAAAGGGCACATTTTTTGTTAAAAATTTAAATTTTGACTTTGTATTCTTTTCCTTGACGGTGTATTCTTTTTCGGAGACAAGTCCGTACTTTTTGCTAAAGTGGGTTTGGTGTTATCGACGCCAAATGCGTCCATTGAGCTCGGACCAGCTGTTGAAGTTGGTTCCTATAATTTTGAGGTGGTAAAAGACTTCGTATACCTCGGCACCGCCGTAAACACAACAAACGACATCAGTTGTGAAATAAAAAGAAGGATTATTTTGGCCAACAGATGCTACTTTGGCTTAAGTAGCACTTTAAAACACAAAGCCACAACTCGTCAAACAAAAATAACGCTTTACAAAACACTGATACTATCCGTGCTTATGCATGGTTCCGAAGCCTGGGTACTTGCGCAAGCAGATAAGGCAGCGCTTGGCGTGTTTGAGAGAAAAAATTCTTCGAAAGATCTACGGACCAATCTGCGATAACGGTGAATATCGACGTCGTATGAACCACGAGCTGTATCAGCTATACATCGACATCAGTATAGATAAACGTATCGAGATGCAGCGATTACGTTGGCTAGGCCATATTATAAGAATGAGCGGTGATGAACCCGCTAAAAAGGCGATAAATACATGCCACATGGCGGTGCACGCAGAATTGGCAGGCCAAAGAATAGATGTCGCAAGCAAGTGGATGAAGAGATGACAAGGCGCGGTATTCCAGAAAGCGAAGCAATAGACAGAGAGAAATGGAGATCTTTTCTTAGTTCGGTCTATGGAACAAATGTTCTGTAATGGGCCAGCTAAGTAAGTAAGACCTTTTTGGATAACATTTATTGCATTTCTTTCTTTCGTTGTATCCAAGTATGTGCGCGAGTGTTATGTTAGGCACAACCAGATTTTTTGGAGCTCCAGGGCCATTATCTCAAAAAAAGCCATCAGTTTGATGTTTCACTCTTTGGTAGAATTTTCGGACTTCATTCTGGTTCCTGTACATCTCGATTTTTTTCACACTCCCGCTTTTACATCTCCCCCTTTTTCTGCGGAAAAGACATTTCTTCGCTCTCCTTTCCCCCGATATCACTCTCGTGCGCTACGCGTTGCTACGGATTGTAAAGTAGCCGTATATGCCGCATTTTTCTCTTCGGTAGCAGCACGACACTCCTGATCCTACTATGGATTCCTTGGTGGAGGTCTCTGGTTGGCGGCTGTTTGCATGGAATGGGCAATACTTTGGTATTGCGCTGATGTGTTATCGGGATGAGGAGTGCTTTGATTAAGCAATTGGGCTAGTTGAGTGGAATATGCTGTGGCTATACGTTGTGATTGCAGCTTACCGATGTCTAACTTTCGTGTTGTGTCTGTTTGTACTTTGTTTGCTGCTTTCGTTTTTTCATAGTAGGCTGTTTTTTTTTGGGAGGGTTACTAACCTGGCGCCCAACCCCAAGTTTTTAACGTTCTTATGGGTGAATGATCCAAAAAGTCGCAAATATTTTTATGTAAATTTTTGTGACAATTATCAGAGAACAATCAGCATTCAGGTAGTGGGAGAAAAATAAACCGAACTGAGCATAGCAAATAAACAAACATATCACATTAGTCATTAATCACATACAAACTGACTGACATGCAAGCAGGATAGCAGACTGAGTAGCTGAATCGAAATATATTGCATTGTATCTGTATTTGCTTCACTTTATCACTCGTATTACATGGGGGATTTGAAATGGAACTTGAAGTAAGCACACTGTGAGCGGTAGCGAAGGGTGGAATACATATCACCGAAACATGGATTATCCATTATCACAAGTTTGGCATAAGAACTGGGTATTTATAGAAAATACATTGAATTAAATTTTATTTGCACGAAATTATATGAAGTTTTTCCAAATATTTTTAAAGATTTTTCTAAATCTACTTGGATACTGAGTGGACAGAATCGATACGAATGAACATATAGTTCGACACTACTGAAGCCGAATGTGGAGTTGACTTTAAGCGGTAATTTTTCCCAGAATACGGTGGAATGCTGGACGTTCTGAATGAATTTTAGTACACTAAACGTGGTATTTAAGCAAATTTATGCCAGACCCACTTTAGCAGACTATATTTCGATTTATTCGAAGGAATCTGTTACTCCTCGTAAAGGTGGTCAGCATAACGAATAGCTTGCGGTTGATTGTTTATAGTGTGTCCTCTATAAACACATCCATCTCTCAGCAGTATGTTGAAGGTAATCGTTTGACATACATATCGCTAATTTACCCAAAGAGTGGCATAACTCACAAATGCGTTTTCTGAGTTAGCAATATTTCTCTACGGCTTCTACATCATCTTGAGTTAAATTTTCATATTGATTTCTCTAAAACTCTACAGCTACAACTACAGCTCAATCACTAGGAGTTTAGCATAAATGCACAAACAAGTTTTTGAAGCTTTATGTAACAGTAAAACACTACAAATCAAGGTTCATCTTGGACAGACATTTAGCACTGATATCTAGATAGCTCATTGCAAAAGATTTTATTGTTTGTGTAGTGAGCTTTTTAAAATGGGAAGTCAAATTTCAATCAGCCACGTAAAACGTGTCTTTCTTGAAACTGCCACTCATTGATGTCACACTCTTTGAGTAAATTAGCGATATTTACATACATTACATTCTCAGGGTATTAAATAAATAAATGCTGATCTAAGGGGAGGTCTTACAGTAGATATCCGAGTGCCTACCATCACTGGAACGACGGACCGATTTTTTGTGCTCCTGGAACAATCAATGGTACGTTCGGCGTTAGTTACCCATTCCCTGCAATTGTTTAATTACCTTGATCTGAGAATATATACCGCTCCAATGTCTGCACATTTTATAGAGAAGCTGCAGTTAACTCTCTGGCGGAGGTACTTGACAAGTAAACAAGTAAAAAGGTATCAGTCGGCTTTGACATTGCCATACCCTCAGCCTGTGTGAATTGGGACTTTCATCTATGGACAGATCGAATACCGGAAACACAACCGAAATTTGTATACCCTCGGCCTTTCGGCTGACGAATTTATATATACTTTGATACGTCCAAAAATGTGCCTCATCGAAATAATGGTTTTAGACCACAAGTATGTTTGGACAAAATTCGTTTCAGACAATTTGGAGTCAATTTACTCATGTCCGTCCGTTAGTCCGGATGGCTGGTGGGTACTATAATTCTCGAACGGATTAACAGATCCGAACCAAATTTTGCACTTCGTAATATTTTGCCCAAACTTAGTTTAAGTTCGCAGATGAGCCAAACTCTCGACACCGTATTATTCCTTCGGGATATAGATCGGGTTCGAATATGGAGTATATCGGTCAACTCCTTCGGAAAGTGGCCAGTCCACCAGATAACTCTCGCAGGGCGTTTCTGATTGGGCTATATCGATCAACTTCTTCGGGATCGTTTTAAACATTGTCAGTAGGTTGTGATAGAGGCCCCTTTACAACGGTACATTTTTTTCTGGAGTAAGTCCATACTTCCTGAGATAATTACAAAAAAGCTCCGGAAACTCTGGCGGCAGGTACTAAAATGGCTAATGTGCAAGATAACTCCCAAACTTTTTCAAAATTTATATTAAAAATGTACACGTTCCGAATAAAGCGAACGTTTTGATAACAAATGTGATTTAAGCCCTAAACACATCCAACGTTTGATTAAAGTTTTGTGTCATTTCTGGTAGACGAATAAAAGACAAAGTGCTGCCAAGTTTCAATTTTTCTTTATTCTTCTACCAGAAATGACACAAAACTTTACTCAAACGTTGGATGTGTTTCTAGTTTTAAATTAAATCGCCGACATATTCCATTTTGGAAGTTGATCAAGGCTGTGAGTATAAAAAGGCATTAACTGCATTGTGGCAAAGTGACGAAATAATTTCAACCTTAGGGGGAGCGGTAGCGTGGACCGATTTGATTGCACACCAGGCACTACACATACCTCTACCTAGGGTTTTTTACAGCTTTTAAGTCATTTTTGAGGAAGAATTGACTTGTCCCTGAAATAACTTGTATCGTGGAAATAAGAGTCACGAGGACAAGCTGCTGCTGCAAAAAATCCAAACGATTCGGGAGCAGGTCATAAATTGAAATTTTCCGAAAAATTTTAAATTTTGTTTGGGAGCTACTTGAAGAAGTGGACCAATATAGTCCATATGCAGATGGTTTGCACGGTGTCATCGATGATTGTCCTCTATGAGTTGAGACGTCTACACCATCCAGAGTAGAGTTGAGCCAAAACTACTCTGGTTTGTCAAGGCAGCTGACTTCCTCAGCTGCGATATATGGTGGATGTTCTCCGAGGACTGCATTCACACAATAGTCATTGATTGCATATGTGTGAATGCAATTTAGACCTGCTTGATAGTGATTTTGATCCAGTGGTTCTCCCTTGTAGCGTCGAACTTCTCTTTCCAGATCATGAAGATTCCTCCTGACCACCATATGGTGATTATGATGCTATACTGGAAGAATCTTTATCTCATCATGTAGATGGTCCACGGAAGACATGGGGAGGCACTCGCATCATATGTGGTTAACAAGGTTTCTTTCTGCACCCCCCGTGCTGCCGGCTAGGGACTTGAGTAGCTTGTTCCTACATTTCAGCTTGTCGCTGATGATCGGACTTAACCACCCTTTAAACGTAGCATAGTGGTTGAACTTCGGTAGACCCCTAATTGTTCAATGTACCTCTGAGGTCCTCAAAAGAGAATTAGTTAAAACGCAACCAAAGTTCTGGTTAAAAAAGTTGAAGCATCTTTCGGTTTTGTCTACAGAGATATTCCTTCAGCCTTTAGCATAAAGAAAAGATACAAACCAAAGATGGGCTTATTATGCCCTCAAAAGAAGTCGGTTTAGCAATATGCGTCCCTCTGTACAAATTTTTCGAATAGGACACCGATTTGGTCCATACTTTATACCGCCTAATATTTCTCCGTACTTTAGTTTAAATTCAAAGAATTGATCCACGTTGTGCTATAATTTCCTCATAGCTGGTACTTCGATGTAAACTGGATAAGTTTTACTTGGCATTGTGAGATTTCTATGAAGTAGAAGTCCCCACGTCAAAAATGTTCGACGTAGACATTATTTTGGTGCAGCCCTGTTTGTTGTTATAACACAACGACCTCTTCAATGAATCTTCTTTCGTTCTTTTTGTCTCATTATTTCACAACCCCATACTGTCAGATCTAATCTATGGACGTATCTATAACATCCCTATCTATATTTCATTATATATTTACTAAATTTCAGGATGAAATTCATTCAAAGTCTACACAAATTATTTCTCCTCATAACAGTTGAACTAACTACCCTTGCAATAGTAGTATAATATTTAATCCACTAGAAAATAATTCCACTAAACTTTAAAAAGTCATTGACAATGAATGGCTTATCGATCAACTAACTCTCTAAGTATAAAAATTCTTAACACGTTCCTTGTGTCGAGACATGACATGCTGCAACTATTTCTTCCTACCATGTTCCACAAAGTTTAAATGCAATGTGCTTGAAAGTCATTTATGTGCATTTTTTAAGGAAAAGTAAATACATATCAAAACGGATAGGAAGAACATCAAGTGAACGAAAAAAAATGTCACGAGAAATGTGCCTTCCTTATAATCTGCTAAGATTTTGAAACTTGTTATAATTTGGCTAAAAATACATAATGTATAAAATACCGTCAATAGTAGCCCATCCACCCTTAAGCTGCGAAAGAATGCATTTTTTATAAAAACAGGAAAGAAAGGCAAGGTTGACCATGTGATTCACCTACATTACATACATATGTACCCACAACAATCTCAATGAGTCAAGAGAGACTTTTTTCATATCAATGAGTGCACGAGGATACATATTGGCTCAATGATAAAGTCAGAACGGCGTATCTTACGACACCATGGCTGAAATACTAAGGAAATGTAAGCCAGCACTACATGAAGGGATTTGTCACCACAGAAATTTTGAATGTTCTGTTCATGGAGTTACCCGCAGACTTTTAGGTGCAAGGTGGACTTGCTTACCACTGCACCACACTGGTTCCCTTTACATTATTAGACATACAATAAGCAACATTAAAAATACATTTCCACGAATTGATAAGGACAATAAATGAAATGCTCTCCTCATGTTAATGATCCTACCTGAATATTTGCGATATATATGATTTCCTCCTTATCCCTCCTCCGGATGGCAAGCCATCCATATGTAGATCAAGATCTTTTAGTTATGTATTGCTGCATTTTATGCAAAGAGGTTTCCTATCCTCTGAGAATCTGGAATAACATCTAAACCAGAAATTTTAGTAAAACTGCTCGAAATTCGTTGTCATGTCTCAAAACTGTATTCAGAAGTTAACCAATATTCCACATCAAGTTGTAGGGTACGTAAAACCAAAACTAAGGAAACTCGTTTTCCTTTTCCCCATAGTTGTTGTTTTTATTACAGCTGAAGTCTTTATTAAGGCTTTACTTTTCCACTTAAGGCCATCTGGCTGGAATATAGAAGCAATACAAAAACAACGCCTTGCAAAAAACCTTATTTAGAAAATTTCAGCAGACACACTCACACTGATCCCAGAAAACTTGGCAAAGTGCAATACCCTGCATTTTTCTCTAAGGATCTTCGATGGCGACGACGACCCTATTCATAGGCCGGTATAATGCACTTCAATGCCTCCGCAAAGAAAATGAGACAAAAAGAGGAGGGCATTGGAAAAATTGCATTAAAACACAGCAAGTGTCTAAGCAAAGATGCCGACAATGGCTACACATATACACATAATAAGAGGAGAAAGGCTTGGCGTTGAAATATCTAATGATTTTAAATGATAAAAGGGAAACAATTTCAATATGCCGTTCCCTTTTCTCCCTTACTTCACCACGAAGCGTTGCAATTTTATGAAAGCTTTTAAAGTCTTCTCTGATTATGACCAAGTTATTAAACAACATATTTTCTGGAACATTTATTTTTGTTTGAAACTTTAAAAACTGTATTAAAATTAACATAATCATTAGAAAGGAGAAGAGGCAGGACTAAAGACAAAGTGACTATGAAATTCCTTAGAGATATTAATTTTCTGCACTTTAAAAGGATAGCTGGGAATTGGTTACGGCACTATTGCCATTGTTGTTTGTGTCGAAGTATGGATGGCATTGCTATCCCAAACCATGCCGGGTAGACAATTTAAATAATAATACAATTTTAAAGTGTGGAGAGAGAGGTTGAGTAGCGTAAGTTGTAGATGACAATAAAATGTGCTTTAGGGAGCCACAAATCAACTTCTCTCGTTTATATTTCTTTTGTTTAACTATTTTAAAAGTAAATAAATGCTGGAAATGATGGCAGACATTTTCATCGTTGCAAAAGTCCACAGACAAAGCTGTAAACATTCTTTTAAAAGTTAAATTTCATTACGATTTAGTAGACGTGAATGAAATATTTTTGTGGAAAGAACTTTAATTTCTCTGGTATGAAGTTTTATGATGGTGGAAACGGAGGGGAGTTACTGAATTATTACCTAATAATGAAGAGAAATTAATTTACAGAGAAACTTTACGATTTGGTTTGGATTAACCATTTAAGTCATTTGAAAATTCCCAATGAAATGTGAAATTAGAGGCCGATTGAGTGAAAACAGGAACCTTCCAAATAATACAAAATATCGGGATGTACAATAATAAATGGGTCAATAAAAGAAAACTAAAATTTTAATTTGTCCTGATCTCGCAGTAAATTCGGAGTGCCAGTAATCCCTGGAAAGGAGTCTTTGACGACCCTAAAATATCGAACACCACGTTCAGCCGTGAGACTGGTTGAAGTCTTAGGTTTAGGAATGCACCGTTGGAAAAAAAATTAAAATGATTTAAACAGCAAGTAAAAAAGTATCAGTCGGTTTGCCGACAGAGATATACCCTCAGCCTGTGAAAGAAAATATGTAAACCCAATCTTTTTCTTCAAACGCCAATAAAAATATTGTTGTAAAAAGGATTTTCTGTTTATTATAAATCAGCTCATATTTTTTTCATATATTTTTCAAAACATTTCCCATTAACATTATGTAGACATCGTACGAAATGATCATTCATTAATTATTCATCGTTAGTTTTCGATTGAAGCAGACCATCATTTTGAAATGTAAACTTCAATCCGTGGACAAATGGAAGCATACCATCATTTTGAAATGTAAACTTATATCCATGGACAAATCGAATATCCCGACTAAACCGCTGAATTCGTGTTCCCCAAATATTATTTATTAAGGGGGTTTTCTGAATTTCAAGTTAATTTTCCGGAAAAAATATAGGGAATTTTGGTGGTTACACTTGAACATGGATCAATAGCAATATTTTCAGAAGAAAGCCGAATTACAGCTTATTGGTTTGAAAATATGTGGTAAAGTTATTTGGGGGCCACACAAAAATATTCCCTGTCATAGAAAAACGAAATACCAATTTACAGCGAAATCGGGTGGAAATTAATAAATGTTGCGGCTATACCAAAACATTAATCTTTGTCAGCAATTATCTGTAAGGATACTTCCGTTTTAGTTCAAAGAAAACTCGAAATGACAAATTCAATGCCTAATTCCAACGGAAAATATTGTTGAAATCTCCAAATTAAGATTAATCCGAAGTTACAGTTATGTGGGAACTATACCTAAACGTGAATCGGTATGGTCCATTTTCGATCTTAAACAAATTTTGGAAGAAATATTCGGCTGTACAAAGTTAAGACAAAGGAGTTATACTACCCGGCAGAAGTACGGACATGACAAGATCTACTCCAAATTTCTAGAAACGGATTTGGTTTTAAGATAGGTGGCATCTAGAACCATTATTCGATGAGACACATTTTGATCGTGTTGAAGTCATAAGGCTAAGGGATCAAAAACCTATCGGCTCCGGAAGGAGCCCTTCAATTTACAGAACATCCCAATATCTACCGGGCTAAGTAAAGAGTTGTACGTTCTTGGCAATTTATTCCACGGGATGAAGTACCACCATCATTTATCATGGTTGATGTTGTAATGTCTGCAGTTAGGCGTAAAAACACAAGTGTTATTCCATTGGGCAGAATATCGATAACAAGACCGTGATTAAGGGAATCAATTCTTGAGGCGCTACTTCGCACCAACCTTATAGAGTGTTATTCCGTTGCGGTTTATCAATACGGCTTCCTGCATGAAACGTTGGGTGACAGAAATATGTGTGGACGCCAGTTAGACGTGGAATTCAGAATGAATACGTCCAAATCCCGTATAGTGAAGAGTACCCCAAGGTGGGGATGATATCTCCGGAACTGTTTAACTTCTACTTGTCTGCAGTTCCACGGCAGATTCTACTGTTCATAACATTTGTGATAGACTAAATGAACGTCTTATTGATCTGGCATCCGCTATCAATTACTTTCCAAGGAACTTTGTTCACAACATGGATCTTCTGATCAGTGTGCAATCCGTTGGGACATGTTCTAAAAATAACCTGATCGATTAGGACGATAACTTACGAATCTTACAAATCGTTAAATCCTCTTGCAGAAGTACCTCAGCATCAATAAGGTATATATCGCATAAATCCTTTGAGTGCCTCTTCACGAAAGGTCAAAATTGCGGCTTAGTTGCAGTTTAAGCTCTATTCGATTATTGTCCCGACTACAACGGTATACATATTTTTGTGAGTAAGTCCATGATTTCCTACAAAATGGCCTAGTAACACTAAAAAAGTCCTACTGTGATTAACCAAAAATTTTTGGCGTATACTACAGCCATCAAACTTATATAACGTTCAAAGATTTACAGAGTATGCCCCCAAAAACCGTTCAACATTTTCTTTTAATTAAGGGATATTCGAAGATCCTTGAGACATTTTTGTCGAAGATAATCACTGCGGTCGTATTTGCAACGATTTATTGTCTCCCAAACCTCAATTAAATTCCACGATGGACGATGACGGCCCCTTCCTTCAGGTTCTTCCTCCAGGCCACTTCATCGATTGCCTTGGAATTTTAATAACGGGTGGTCGGAGACTAAATAAATAATATATATTCTTGGTCACCACAAAATTCTAAGACGGTAAAACGGTGACCGTATGTTTGTTGAAATCAAGATATACCGCAAAATGTTGAACATATGTAGAGCTTTATTGTTTTGCACATATGAGTTTCGGTTACCCCTAGGATGTTTCTTATTGAAATGGCTTATATTATTTTGATATAGCCCCCATAGAAAGATTATTTATTTTAATTATTTTATTTTAGCCGAAAGCATATGTGGTTAAAATGTGGTATCGGTCCTGACCGGCTTTAACATGGCAAAGTCCAGGATTTATCTTGGTCACTCTCTCATCTCAAGTGGACACTGACCTCCCCGTGGTGTCACCTGGGGAGCTGCCTTTAACACCCGTTAAAGGTAGTGAGCTAACATGTGCCGCGCGTTCGCCCACAAGAACGCTAAAAACCTGGGTTTGGGTGCCGGGTTAGTAACCCTCCTATTAAAAAGCAACCTACTATCAAAAAACAAAAGAAAAGAAAACCAAATCCCTCTAAAGTTGACAACCCCCTATTGCCTATAAGATAGTGTCAGGGATATTGTGTGAACGATTAAAGCCAATGGTCAACGAAATACTTGGACCATACCAATGTGGCTTTAGACCTGGCAAGTCCGCCACTGACCAGATATTTACCCTGCGGCAAATGCTGGAGAAGACCCAAGAGATGCAGATCGACACATATCACCTTCTTGTCGATTAAAAAGCAGCATTCTACAGTTCCCTCCGATCAAAGCTATTACATGCAATGTCTGAATTTGGTATCCCCGCAAAGCTCATACGTCTTTGTAAGATCACTTTAACTGATACTAGGTCCTCAGTTAAAATTGGAAAGAACCTCTCCGAACAGTGCAGTACCAAAAGAGGTTTCAAAGAAGGAGACAGCTTTTCGTGTGACCTATTCAACATTTTGCTGGAAAAGGTAATACGAGATGCAAATGTTAAAAGAAATGGCACAATTTACACTAATAGCCACATGTTACTTGCTTATGCTGATGACATAGACATCATATTACGATCAGTAAAGGAAGTAACTAATACCTTTAGGAAGGTCGAAGCAGAATCTGCGAAAGTGGGTCTGGCGGTAAAGGGCGAAAATACCAAATTGATGGTGTCGACACGCAAAGCGTCCATAGAGCTCGGACCAACTGTGGAAGTTGGTAGCTATAATTTTGAGGTAGTTAAAGACTTCGTCTACTTCGGCACTGCCATAAATACAGAAAACAACATCAGTTGTGGAATAAGAAGAATTGTATTGGCCAACAGATGCTACTTTGGTTTAAGTAAGCAATTTAAAAAACAAAGAGACATCTCGTCAAACAAAAATAACACTATACAAAATGCTGATACTACCCTAAGCATGGGTACTTGCGTAAGCAGATAAGGCAGTCCTTGGTGTGTTTGAGAGGAAAATTCTTCGAAAGATCTACGGGCCAATTTGCATTGACGGTGAATTTCGACGTCGTACGAACCACGAGCTATATCAGCTATACAAAGACATGAATATAGTTAAACGTATCGAGATGCAACGACTGCGTTGGCTAGGCCATATCATAAGAATGAGCGATGATGAACCCGCTAAAAAGGCGTATGAATACATGCCACATGGCGGTGCACGCAGAATCGGCAGGCCTAAGCTTCGATGGAGCATATAAGTGGATGAAGAAATTAAAAGACGCGATATTGCAGAAAGCGAAGCGAAAAACAGAGAGAATTTGAGATCTTTTGTTAGTTCGGTCTATGGAACAAATGTTCTTTAATAGGCCAGCTATGTAAGTAGTAAGTATCAACAGCAATAGCAGGAATTTAGTATAAAGTCTTCGTTGGGGATATAAAATATTTCCACATAGAATTGTCGGTGCAGATCCACGATTTCATGTAGCCACCGCACAGTGTGTTCCAAATGGGGGTTTTGTGTCATAAATTGGAGGAGATGTTTAAATAATGGAGATCATTTATTTTGCAAAGTTACAAAAAATTCATATATGTATTTTTAAATGTATAACCTCAAAGCGGCAGTACCGTTGTATGGGTGCTATACCAAAACGTGGAACTATGTACATTCAAACTTTTTCGCAGGGATGCTTCTTACTCACCAATTTGGTTCATAAATGTGGAGTTAGTCGTGCAGTTAGTCGCAATTAATCTGTTGAGAAATTTAAAGTTCGAGATCTCCTCTAAATTTGTGTACCATTAGAATAGTGGAACCCCGTGGAACTTTTTACTTATTTTCTATTGAAAAAGATCTAATTAAAAATATAAAAAACGGTTCCAAAATAAATCCGGCTGTTCTACAGAACTGTGACCATTGCTTCTAAGCTCATTTTAATAGTTCAGGTTTTGTACCATCGGATAGAAAAAGAGTCATTAAAAAATTCCAATAACTCATAATATGGCCCACACACAATCTTCCTTGCCGTTTTTTAGTATTTTTTAACGAAAAATGTCATATTATGGGTACCGTTACTTCAAATATAACTAGCTTGTTTTCTAACAATTTATGTAAAATTTTTGGGAATTGTTGGAAAAAATATTTTAGAATTTTTGGAACAAAATATTGGCCACACTGTGCCTGCAGAAAGTTTTACCTATTTACAGTTTTGAAAGTTTTAGCCTAATTTTCCATCCGAAATGGCAAAAATTTGGAAAATATTCTGGCAGAGAATTTTCGGTTTTCATATAGTCCAATACGGGGTGAATTTCGATATATTTAAGTTTCAGCTATGATGAAATTCCTGAAATCTTGTTTGAGTATAATTTATAGTGAAGGGTTGGCAGAAATTTATGCCATTTTTACTTGTTTTATTCTCCATATTTCCCTAGTATTTTTCACGTATGTCGGTTTGATCTGTCAGTGGGATAGCAAGGTACACTGTTTATGAAACCGATCCCACAAAATTCCCAAAAATGTACGTTTGAAACTTCTAAATTTTCTTTTCTTCACATACGACTTTCTTTAATTTTTAAAAATAGGTATCTCCACTTAGGTTCATCACTCCTGTTTTAAATCAATTTCTTATGATGGAAGTATGTGCAGGCAGAAATGCAGGCAGAGGCTGGCACAGAATTTCTGAATACATTCGGTTCTACCTTATTAAAGCCTCTGTTTCATTAATAAATGCCTTTTCTCTACAGAAGCTCCGCTTATCCCATTTCTAAAATTTCTTCGACACATCTCTCAAAAACGTCTGACATTATGTGTGTGTGTATGTTTGTATGTTCTGTTCAATGATAGACTGCATGTCTTCAACAAATAAATGAACTTAATTTCAGTTGCTGGCCAATGCTGTTTGTTGTTAACAACAAAATATGGTTCAAGACTAAATAAAGAAAACCCATAGCTCCGTTAAGCACGAAAAAAGGAGCAATGAGAATTATGCTGGTGATAAGTTTTTGGCGTTGCTGCTGCCGCTGTGGTCTTGAAAATCAACTGTACATTTGTGATAATTTGCAAATTCCATGTTGAACGAAAATTTCTACTTCGTAGTGTCTGTCTGTTTGTCGAAATGTATTGGAATGTCTGCATTTCGGTTCATGCATAACAATGAGAAAATTATACTCATTTTCGCTGAAGAAGAACAAGAATATCGAATGCATTTAAAAGGTCTGCAGTTTAACATACATAAAGCACATGTTGTTGTTGTTGATGTTGTTGTTGCAGTAGCAACAGTTTATGTTGTTAGTATTGGTTACGTTATTGCATTGTATGGTTATTGTCCCATTGTTGCCATTGCCGTTGTTGTTATTTATATATTGCGCATTAATTCTTAACGTCTTATTCGTGTGTGTTGAAACAGCGGTTTTTCTTTTTGTTGTTGCTGTTGTTGTATTTGTGGCTATGGTGGCCATTTGTTCTGTCCAACTTGCGTTGTGGAGTTCATTGGGAGAGTTGCTTTCTTGGCAGAACATTTAATTTTCCACAATTTTCTTTTAAAGTTGGCTTTTGAGGTTGCTCAATGGAGAGAAAATAAGAATAAATAAGTTTGAAAAGAAGAGGTTTGATGGTAGTCATAAGTATAAATAAGTTTAAAGAGAAGAGGCTTTATGGTAGTCATAATATATCTCACATAACCAGCTGTAGAGTAGAGGGAAAACATACGTCTTTTTATATTGACTTTATATTGAAGTCTTCACTTTTTATATCGAAAACAAGTAAGAAAAGTCTATAGTCGGACGGAGCCGACCATGGGATACCCTATACCACTATCCCTGGACAATCGCTCTCCACGGAACTTCTTTTCAATGATTGTGAAAATTTAATCATCAAATATCAGAGATGTAATGTATAATACTTATGACCAAAACCAAAAAGTTATCTAGCAAAAGCAAATACATTTTTGTAGCAGGAAAGGAAAATTTAGTTCACGTTAAATGTAATGAAACCCACTTATGTAGTACTACGTCCGTTGTTTAACTGCTACGTTATTGAAATTTTTACCAATTTCACCCAAAAGCATCAGACCATTTAACCCGCTAAGTATTATCTGATCTTCACGTTGCACATAGGTTTCAATCAGGCAATTTTTGGCCAAAACCCTATTTTTGAAGTTTCGAAATTTTAATTTTTTTTGCACAGATTAATAAAAAACACCTCAAGTCATCTGAACATAATTAGTTTTTGTAAATAACGTTAGTATTCGTTGATTGGCGCAGTACCAAAGTTGACACTTTTTTATGTAAAAATAAAATAGACTTTGTGCTGCAAAATATACAATTTTTGTTGTATTGCGTCGCTGCATGAATATACAGAAGTGAGACCAAAGTTATTATGAATCGGGAAGCTGTTAATGAGTACTTTCATAATATTTACAAAAAGGGCGATGCAATTTGTAAAATTAGCGTAATAAAATCAATTTTTACATATATATATTAAAAATTATTTTTTACAAATATTTTTAAAATATATTTAAACTTTAAAAAAAATGTCCAAGTTTGTCCACCTCCAAATTGATTTTGGAAGATAGCTGGGGGTCTGAACTAATAAATTGAGAAATAAATTCTTGCTCAAATTTGCCACAGTTAAAATAAAGTGGATTTTTCTATTTTAAGATGGGAGAATTTTTTGTAAATACCTGTTGTGACTGAACGTAGTATCCAATTGAAATAGAACTGTAATACCTACATCTATCAAGCGATTTTTCTTCAAATTCATATTTAAGGGTTTTAGAGTGTAGAAAACAAGTACGTGTAAGTTTTTTAAAAAAAAGGTCCATTTTTTGTCATAGCCCCCACATAAAAGTACCGTCCGATTTTAGATATTTTGTGAATTTTAGCGACAGTTTATGATCGATTCGGCTGAAATTTAGTATTTCGACCTCTTGGAAGATATGAATCCTTCGTACCAAAAATTGTTAACATAGGTCAATGTTTTGGTTTAGACCCCACACAACGGGACCACCCTGTTCAACAAATTTTGGCAGTTTTTGGTCATTTTGGTCGATAAAACGTAAGAATTGCTGTTTGTAGACATTTATTAAAAATAATAAATAATTTCAATACAAAATGGACGTTGAAATAGTTTTGGCCAGAAAATTTGGATTTGGGAACATTGTGCGTTGGTTTGTACGCTTCTTCTTCATCATAAACTCAAACTTTGTTTAAAAAATTGCGGGTTATTATTTTGACCTACAGAGCCGCTACAAAATTGGTTAAAATTTTGTTTTTGGTCCATTTCATCCCCTGAACATTTCACGATCATCACCAAAAACTAATCATTTCTATTCCTGCCCGAACCCAACATCCTTAAAAAATTCGTTACAATCGGTCCATAATTGCGGCCTTAAGCTTGTTTACAATTTTTAATGGACGGACACACATCGCTGAATCGCTTTATCTCGTCGAGATATGAATTTTGGTTACCAAATAAGGGGTCTAGGACGAATATTTCGTGGTGTTACATAAACTTTTTGAGAGACAATATGTAGCATGGGATAAAAATTTGGTTCTCTACACAGAACCCATTATATATTAGGCAGTAGGACCGTTATCAATTTACATCAGAGGAAAGTTCAGTAGTTTTTTTCCATATGTAGGCTACTTTGCGAAATATATATGTCCTCAAGGAATTAAAATATCGACCAAAAATAACATTTTTATATTTTTCATACAAAAGTAATGGTCCATTTCACCCGCTAAAGAATATCAGATCATCATTCAAAATTGTAGGCATCTTTTTCGACCTATACTCTTACCCGGTGCAAAATTTCGTGGCTATTGATGTATAATTGCGACTTCTATCGAGTTTATTATTACACCAAAAACAAATAACGGGATATATTAGGCTGTAACTCTGTTATCTGATCATGCACACCAACATAATTGGCATCAATTGAAAGGTCAAGCGTTCCACTTTCAAGTATATCTCACTTGTCCGGAATGTCACTTCCAGGAATTAAGATATAAGCTGTATATTAAAATTTTTCACAATTTTCACACAAAAGTTTTGGTCCATTTAAACCTCTAAATATTATCCGATCGCCATCTCAAATTGCAAGCTTCTCCTTTGTGATATACTCTTACCTTATTTAAAATTACGCGTTGATCGGACTATTATTGAGACCTACAGAGCAGCTAGAAAATTGGATAAATATTATGTTTTTGGACCATTTCACACGCTAGATATTTCACGATCATCACCAATAAGAATAGGGATCTATTCTGATCTGAACCCGACCTCCATACAAAATTTCGTGACGATCGGTCCATAATTGCGGCCTGGAGCGTGTTTACAATTTATAATGGACAGACGGACGGACGGACTGACGGACGGACACACATCTCAAAATCGCTTTATCTCGTCGAGATATGAAGATTGGTATACCACATTGGGGGTCTCCGACGAATATTTCGCGGTGTTACATGAATTTTTACCAAAACAAACTTATAATACCCTTTTCCACATTGTGGTATAGGGTATAACAATAAAAGCAATATTTAAAGTCATAAAAAGTAGTATAAATTATTAATGCCAATATAATTTCCATATTATTGTTACTTGCAAAATACAATAGAACATTTTTATTTCTCACATAATAATTATTGTTATCAACTTTTTATATTGTACTCGACATATTATTTATATTTTATTTTAAACATGTATTTAAGCTTAAAGTCAAATAGCTTTTGTTGAAATGTCATAAACTCAACAAAGCATAGATTGCATCATAATTTTTTCAGAATATCATCTCTTCAATTATCAGATTAATTTCAAATGCAATATCAATTTATGTTGGCATCACAATTCTCATAAAATTTAAATTTTACAATTGTGCAATAACTGTGTGTATTTTTATCTGTCCATCATATGATAAATATTTTCAAATGCTACTTTGCATTTATGGGATTTATTTCAATTCTCTTTTTTGGGTATTTGTTTTATATGAAAAATATATGGCATACAATTATTGATGCCTTCATTTATTGTTGAAATCATAAATAAAATATTGTACAAGACAATATTTTTAGATTTACAATAAAAACATAAACATTGGGTTCAGTACACACATATGTACATATGTTCATCTGAAAATAAAGACTGTGTGCAAAAAATAGATGTAAGTACATACCTAGGTACATGTATATTAGGCTGTCCCAAAAAGCAATATTTTTTATTGAAAATACACTGTGTGTAATTTTTTTGAGCCATGCTTTATTAACCATATTCTGACTCCACAGTGTGATAGGACACAAAAAACATTTTTCCCTATCTCATCAACTTTCGCTGTTATAGGCCTCCAAGGGTTTGAGGCTTTGATGTAAAAAGGGTCATTTAGTCAGGGCTATATCTTCCAAATCGTTAGGAAATTTGAATTTATCCCAGAGGCAAGGTTGTAGCTCTTGTCCTAAAGAACAAAAATTTTGAACACATATAATCCATCAAACTTCATCTGCAAGGTTTTTGACCATGGTCAAATTTCTTTTAAAATTTTGTCAAAAGTTCTGTTATACAGCTATCAAACCGATGAAATTTGAAGCAAACAACTAATGTAAATGTACCTCAGATCTCAATAAACATTTTTCTAGAATATACGAACTCTGTAGAAACGGATCTTAATGGTCAAAATAGCAAAACAATTTCGATTTTTATCCTCTTTTCTCGGCTTCTGCTCTATAGATACTAAACCGTTCAAAATTCAAAAAAAAAAAAAAAAAAAAAAAACAATCAACCACAATATTGTAGCAAAGGTATCAATAAACAACTTTCTGGAATATACGAAATTTATATGAACGGTTTTTAATGGTAAAACTAGCAAAAATATTTTGAAAATATCCAATTCTTATACTTTTTTCTCCGACTCTGGTCCAAAGATACGCAAACGTCCAAAAATTTAGGATACAGTCAACTACAAAAATTTACCCACGATTTCGCAAACAAGTTTTTGGAACAAATGAAGATTCTAGGAACGATTCTTCAAGCTCAAAATTCGATTATTTTATATCATTCCTTCCTTTTCAGGTCCGTAAGTAACAAACCTTTCAAATTTGCTTGAGTTTTTAACAGTTCGTTATTTCCAAACCTTAGTAGGGGGAATGTTAAAAATAATTTAATTGTTCGTGAATTTCAGCCCTAAGAATCATTCCTAGAGTCTTCATATGTTCTAAAAAGTTGTTTATTGATATCTTAGGTACATTTTTGTGGTTGACTGTATCCTTATCGTATTTTGCAAACTCAGAACTATTTTTATATAATGATGTTACTGTTGACCAAAACATCCGACATATGTGTCTATGACGATGTGTTGATAACGGCAGCCATTAAGAGGAGGGAGGAGTAGAGCCTTGGGAATAAAAATTCAACTATAGTTTTCCTAGGTTTTTGAAATTTCTTTATTGAATTCCAACTTTCAATTTCTATTTTTTGTTTAATGAACCGTGACGTGCTACTGCTTTCACAACACGCAATGATATTTGATTGGATTGACAACAACAGTAGTAACAACGAACGGTAGCCAAAATCATTATCCCTGGCGTATCCTTTGCGATCAATTGAAAATGCATTATCGTCACAATTGCAATGGCAATAAATCCAAAGGAAACAAATGCCAATTACGTTCATCAAAAAACAGGAAGTCCAGAAAAAATCCAAGGACAGCCATAGAACTGCTCTCACTATGAACCAATAAAGAAGATGTTAAGTAAAACTTAAATAGTCGCCTATGTCCTCAGACGAAAACAATTCAATAAAAGTGAACGACAGTCGCCAATTGCTCAAACAACCGTCAAGTGACAAATGCATTCAACCAGCCGTTTCATCTTAACTCTATTCGATGGTTGGTTGGTCGGTTGCGATGAAAGTGAAATAGTACGAAAACGAAGTTAATGTTACTGGAGGAGACGTTGTTGTTGCTGTTACTTTTGTGTGTGGGTGAGATGTTGATTTATTTCCAAGTATTCAAACGATTTTTGAAGCAATGATATAAAAAATAAGACCAACTAGGAAAGACATTCTGCCAACTTTTAAAAATAGTAGTAAGAAAAGGTAAAGGTAGCTGACATGAAGCGGCGAAAGATACGCTACTTTTGTAGTTTATCAAAAGTTGTAACAAGTTTCAGTAAAAAGTTGTAAGATTTACATCAATGCTCATTATTAGTTCAAAGTAAGTCAAGAAAATCAAATGTTAATAGCCATAACTGTGGGTATATATTTCTATGCCCATATATAGGGTATTTATTCATAAGACCAGAAATCATCAATGAATCCAAATGCCGAAAAAGATGTAAAGAAGGCGTTTGCCAAAACAAAACTGCTTTCAGAGTCAAGCAGCATAATATCATCATCGTCATCTTTATCGTCACAAAGTTTGCAACATTTTATGTTATTCCCTGCAATTATTTCACATTATTTACTTTGAAAAGAATTTTACAATCGAGGCAGAGGTTTCCATAACTTTATTTCGCAACATTTCAAATGTTTTCTCATCATTTCAGCAATGTAGCAACAAAGTTTTGCTCACTCCCTCCATTTCTCCTACTTTGTTTAATAACTAAAATATGTTCTGACAAGGAGAATATTAAGTTTTGTTATGAAAACTCATATTTCCTTGTCATTAATAACAATTAATTTATGAATGAGGTTTTGAACCCAAGTCCATAACATCTCTCACCCAAAAGAAGAGGAAGAAATGAAGATGTTACTAGTAATGTTTTGCCTCCAATCGCAACAGCATAAATACCCACAGACACACATATACACATGATAATGATTATATGCGGGTACGTGTGCGACCTAAACGAGGCTAAGAACAGCCGTCGAATGTAAACACCAAACACAGAAGTCGGTGTGAGGGAGTTTTAAATTTACAACAATGTGTCTATTTAGCAAGTGATTGATTAGACCACAACATGCCAAGCATTAACAAAAACAGCATACCAATACTTTAGCAAGGAAGAACCCATACACTCTTGAACACACATTGTCAGCCATTTGTATTGGTGTAAATTATGAGTTTTAGATAAGAGACAAGAATTGATATCCTCATCTGACTAATATATCGGCGTGTTTGTTGAAAACATTCTTCTTGCGAGATATCTTCATTAGCAATAAAAATTCTTACTAATTGTCCAATACAAGAGATTGCACTTAAAACTTCTTTAAAATGTATTTTCAAGTTATCAGGTATTTTTGCAATTTGTCCACGCGCCATTTCATCGCGCCCACTAGACATTTCATTGGTCGTCGTATAACTTTTAGACCAGTACGCCATGAAGCATGGACTTGTCCACGGAAAACATAATGTCGCTGTAAACAGGACCACAACGTACATCATGTGTACACATTTCTAAAGGATCTTCGGACATACTCTAAACTGCACTTTTGTGGGGGAGGTACCCTAATGAGGGGACCAATATGGGCCACTTTAGAAGTTATGGACCAAATTTGTCACTCTCTTCACAGTTATCCTTCGCACAATTTTACTGATCATTTTTGAACTTTTGTGGAGTAAGTGGAGTGGACCGATATGGCTTATCTTCGAACTTAAACTAAGTTTGGACAAAATATTACGAAGGTCAGATTTTAGACCGAATCGGCAGATCCGTTCGATAATATTTTTGCAAATTTCATCCTATTTTCTCAGAAAGCGATTCGAGAGCTGGTCCTAAACAGATTTTTTCCCTGAAATTGTGTGTGGTACCTGAAGGAGTGAACCGACTGAACACATATTGGAACCTCGTCTAAGCGTGGTAGGGAATTCACGATGTGCAAAATGTGTACCAAATCAAGAGTAATTGTGCTCACAAATTTTCCGAACATTTTCAAACTTTTGTTTGGGAGGTACCTAAGATTGGACAAAACATTACGAAAGCAAAATTTTGAACCAAATCGGTTGATCCGTTCGAGAGTTCCATATTTAAATGGAATAAAAGCTATTTTAGTTATTAGTAGGCAAAAGGTCTTTCATTCTTGCAACAGGAAATAATTTTTTGAGATTTTTTTTATTTCATAGTATTCTTTCTAAAAACATTTTTTCAAAGTGGTTTATGCGTGACTTTTTTTAAATAATTTAATGGAATTAACGTTAGTATCGACATTAATGGGCAAAAGTTCATTCATTCTTGGTGCCCGGACATAACTCCCACGGACATAACTCCCAAAATAATTTTGGGCGTTATGTCCGCTGCGCTTTGCGGACATAACTCCCAAAATTCGCCCAAAAATAATCGCGGACATAACTCCCAACGATTTTTTTCTTAATTTATAAATTATTTCTTTGCTTAATTTTGAAATTTATAGTTATACATTCTTTTAAATTTTGGAATAGAAGTTAGAAAATTCCGTTATACATTTGAGAAAGCCTAAGTGTCAACCAATACCGAAGTATCCACAAAATCCTCCAGAATTCATAAAATTATTTAAAAGCGAAATTACGCCCGAAATTATGTAAGTAGCAGTTAGGAGAAGTTTTAAATTGTAAAAATATTTGTTAAGAAAATCGCGCTATTTTTTCAAAAATATTTTCTTTTTCAGAAAGTATTTGAATACTTTTACAAAAACCTTTTTATTTTCTTAAATTGTGAAAATATTTTTGTAAAAAATCGCGCGATTTTTTCTAAAATATTTTCGCCTGCGGCGCTTTTCGTTTTTCAGAAAGTATTTGAATACTTTTTACAAAAACTTTTTTCTTCTTAAATTGTGAAAATATTTTTGTAAAAATCGCGCAATTTTTTCAAAAATATTTTCGACTGCGGAGCTTTTAGTTTTTCAGAATTTATTTGAATACTTTAATAAAAACTTCTTATCCTCTAAAATTGTGAAAAGATTTTTGTAAAAAATCACGCGATTTTTTTTAAATATTTTCGCCTGAGGCGCTTTTGGTTTTTTCAGAAAGTATTTCAATATTTTTGCAAAAACTTTTTATCTTCTTAAATTGTGAAAATATTTTTGTAACAAATCGCACGAATTTTTTTTCAAAAAGTTTTCGCGAATTTTAACAAAAACTTTTTATTTTCCAGTATGCAGCACTTTTCGTTTAAAATAGGTTTGATGGCAAATTTTTAATATAGTTCGATTTGAGATGGCTACTACTTATTTTGTACTTAATTTTCTTAAACATTACATCTTTGTGTTTATTTCATCTTTAGTCCATATTTTGTTGTATTCAAGTATTTGAATAACAACAAAATGTTTTACAGTGGATATGAAATTGATTAGTTGCGGGCGGAGGGTAGGGAATACTATAGTTTCAGTTGTCACCAAACAACTTCATCAGTTCCCTTTTCCGCCGACTCTGTATCGATAAACAGGTCAATAAGCCCATCCAGCAAATTAAACAAAATGAGAAATTTGCTATATGGCCCTAAAGCTGATTACCCTACAATTTGAGTCGAACTAAAGAATTTCATATCCACCACTGTTTTTATGTCGTCTTTGCTTTGCAAAGAATACGAACATTGGATTGTTGCTTCAATAAGCGGGGGTAAAACAACGAGAAAGTTGTTGTTTTTGCATTACTCATTGATCAACAAGGCCGTGCTGATGCCTATTATTGTTGTTGGCGTTTTCTATTGTTGGACTGCAAAATTTTACATCTTTGTGTTTTATTTCAGCTTTAGTCCATATTTTGTTGTATTCAAGTATTTGAATAACAACAAAATGTTAAAAATTTTAAATCAATTATAAATTATTTTGTGAAATGAAAAATACATATGAACTTAAAATTAATTTATAATTTTTTCTTGTACATTTGAAATAAAAATTGTACTTACATAAAAATCACTTAAATTTTAAAAACGGACATAACTCCCATTAGGACTTATGTCACGGCACCTTCATTCTCGCTACAGGAAATAATTTTTGAGAAAAAAGGTCAAAAATGCATAACCCTGGTGTATACACTACTCTCGTTAGCATTAATGCTGGGGTTTTAAAAACATTAAGCAATTTCTTAGAAATTAAAATAATTTCCATGTTGCAAAATAATATTGACTCTCAATTCCGAAATGGTGTTGAATTGTTTACCACAGATATTTTTCTTCAAATTAAATGATAATATTTAAAATGTAGAAAAAATATCACGTTGGCACATCTTCAAGTCTAATTATTAATCATTCGTACACGACCAGCATTCATAAGTAGTCGTCTTTTAATTCCTTCAATATTTTTCGCTTTAATTGAATTGCAGCATTCCTTCTCCTATTAATAATATTTAATTTAAGTTTGGTGTTTTCCTTCTCGTTCATATTTGCTTTTACTTCTCTCATAGAAGAAAATTTACAAGTGTGCGGTTGGCAAGGGAACGCGATATCTTAACGCTACAAGTATTTATGTAGGAATTTCTTCAAAGTTTTTTTCTACTTCATACTAGTACTTGTGCTAGATATCGACCAAGTAACGACTGGAACCTCCGGTCGCTCTTTGCCTCTGTCTTGGCTTGTTTCCCGTGCCAAATAATTTTTTCTTATTTTTTTGCTGTCTATATTATAATTAAACTTTCTAAGCACGTTGCGGAGTATTGAACCAACCATCATCCTCTACTACCAACAATACACACAAGATACCACCAAAAGGACTTTTGAATTGTTTCCATGTATATGAGTGTTTATTTCTATCTCTATATATATACTTTGGTGGTTCTTGTTATTCTAGTGATAGTGTTAGTTTTCAGTAGTAGCTTGTTGCTGTAGTTGTTACGAAATAACTAATTATTAAGCAGGATTAAACATGGTACAATCTAACAAAAACGACTGACGATGAGACTACGACGATGACTGTGACTATGACTGGTTGCCTAGCTGACTAAGTAAGTCGTTGTCTGGGATATATTGCGGCAAGGAGAAGGGCTGCAAGTGAGTTCGAAAGAAATAAGAGTTGCAAAGCCAGCAATTCCTATCCAGGACATGATAAGTGAAAACATATGGTTGTTAGGAAATTTTATTTGTGTTGGTCTTTGTGGTGAGCAACAATTTAATTTAAGAAATTTAATGTTTTTACGTAACGTTAATAAGTTAATGTTTACAAAGTGCCTTAAACCAAAAAGGCTCAGTTAATTTTGAATGTGCATTTATATAAATTTAATAAGTTTCTAAACTTCTAATAAATACGAACACATACGCGTATACGTTTTTGGGTATTAAATTTGATTGTTGATCATACGCTCTGAACAACCTTGGTTTGCAGTTCAATAGAAAATTACAGTTGAGATTAATTGTACAAACTGATTAAAAATACTTTAGCTTGAAAACCCCAATACTATCACATCATTGGACATGAGGAAAGTCTCCCTTGTATTTCGGGGATGTATCTATGTCGCACAATAAATTCTACACTAATGACATTTATGTCCTTTTACTTAATATAAATAAATGTTGTAAATTAAAATAGAGAGGTGATGCTAAATTTATTGTGGGGTCAACAAATTGATAGGACAATTGTTGTTCCACAAACATCCCAGGCGGGACAAGGGAGACCTCTCTCATATCAATGAGTGCACCCCGATTCATATTAGCTCAATGATATGGGACCTACAGTTTACAGCCGAGAACGAACGGCGTGTCCTAAGACACCACTTGTAGATAAGTTTTACATGGCTGAAATACTCTGGAAATGTCGCCAACATTACTGAGGGGTATTTTGCCGCCGTTGAAAATTTGATGTTGCCTAGCCGGGGAATCTAACCCACGAACTTCTGCGTGCATACCATTGCACCACGGTGGCACCAAATGGGAAAGGATAATATAAACCTTAACGGCATATACACTTTACAATCAAAATATTCACTCTGATACGACGAAGTAATGGTTTTAGACTCCAAGTATATTTGGAAGAATTCCTTTTAAGAAAATTTGGAGTTAATTTAGCCACGTTCGTCCTTCTGTCTGTCCTGTTGGTGCGCACGATAACTCTCAAACGTATCAACCGAATTGGTTCAAATTTTGGGTATCGTAATATTTTATTAAAACTTAGTTTGAGTTCTAAGATAGGCCTTATGAGTCCACTCCTTCCGGAACCTCCCCCACAAAAGTTAAAATATATTTGCTAAAATGTCTCTCGAATGAAGTAATCGAATTGGTTATAACTTTGCATATGGTAATTTTACTTACAGACATAGATCAGGTTTGTTTATTGACTAAATCGGTATATTCCTTCGTGTACCTTCCACACAATGTGTCTCGGACCGTTTTGAATTTTTCGCAACCAGTTCTTCTTCCGGGCGTTGTTTCGACGGCACAATTTTTTTCGGGGCAATTCCATACTTCCTGAGATAATGGCTAAAAGCTCCAACAAGGCCTGTCGCCTCCAATTTTATTGGGTAGTACGTAAGTACGAAATTCTTCTTCTTGAATATTGTTTGGAAGGACTGCAGTTAATGGCTCATCTGGGATTTTTCGGAGGCAAGTCCATACAAACTTCTTTCTTTAGGTCCGACGCTGGGAGTACATCTATCGTCATAGTTCACTGACACTTTCTTACTTGCTATATAACTAAAATAAGTGAAATAAAAAATTGCATTTAAAATGAGCATATTTTCAAACAATGTTCTTCCTTATTACTTTATTAAAGCAGTAATGAAATCATAACCTTAAAGGCAATGCTGCTGCTACCAGCTAAACAGTGCCGTTACAATTTTAGATTTTAAGATTGTCAAAGTTTGAGCACAATCGGAATATGTTACCACGTGCCACTGGTGCCTCAAAGTTTCAATGGGCCCTATATAACTATTATTAAAATTCGAGCAGATTTTCATAATTTTTGTAGGATTAGTTTTTTACAAAGAACTGGTAAAATTTGTTCATCGAATGGACGATAAATGTGGTCTGTAGAGCGATTTCTTGAAAACTCGCCTTTAGCCCATACAAATTACTAAGGAAACTACAAGGCCCCAGTGGCACGTGTTAAAATATTCCGATTGTGCTTAAATTTTTCCAATCTTAAAATCTAACAAAAAGAAACACTTTATGGGACTCTATAGAAAGAAAATAAGCTTTAAAAGACGCAATGTTTTCCAAACGAACAGGTTGATGTTTGGTTGTATTTGTATACCCTACACCACAACGCATCATACGATGTTATAGGCTAGTGGTTTCTATCTGAAGGATTTGTCAAAAGTCCTCATTCGCGTTCATGATTAATCTGAAGAAAAATTATGAAGAAGTCAAACCATATTTTGCGTTAAATATTGTAGTGCACAGTTTCAGATATAAGGTACTTGAATATACTCGTACAAGGCTTCATGTATGTCAATATAACAAAAAACTATCCAGCAACCACGAAAAGGCCGGTCCTGTGTACCGGATTGACCCGAGAAAACATTATTTTGGCCAGGACCGTCGCTCGAGAAACTACATGTTTGTGTTCGTCTTTATTTTTTTGTGGGAGAGGTATGTCCCGAAATGCCTCCTCCGGATTCTTCTGGCCCGTAGCTGAATATAGAGTAACCCGGAACCTAGTTTTGCTCCGTTTCTCACCGTCTCATGATCCATATGTGGGTGTTGGTGTGATGCAACGGATGCTGCGTATTATGTAAAATTTGAGGAATTATGCAGGCCTGATCTTTCTAAAAAAAATATTTCTGTAGGGATTTTATTGCTTCGTTCTGCGCCAACATGATTCCAAGAATGTTAATCGCCTTCGTTTGATTATGAAACTGTCTCGCAATCTCCCCAACAGCACTACTAGCCGCAGTCTTTAAAATCTCGTACTGCTGTTGCAATTTCCTGACAATTGTAACGTGACCATCAACATATGATCTACCTTGCTATACCCCATTTTCTTTTTAAAACATTCCCATTGAAACCAACTGAAAAGGCTAGTTTCCTTTACTGTAGCCAGCTACCTAATCTTTGTCAGCTCATCCACTCGTTGCCAGCTCCTGATCAAGCTTACAATCAGCCGGCTACAGACTAGCCTGCCGACCGACACTTGGCGCCAGCTACTCGGTTGTGACCATTAGTGAGCAGCCTGCCGTTCGTACCCCACTACTGACTCACCATTCGCATACAGCCACACCCTCGCAGCCACACACCCAGTTTACAGTCAGCTCACCGCTCAGCAAAGCTCAACGCTCATACCCCGCTACTCGACCACCGTTCAGCGCTCGTATACAGCTACACGCTCGCAGCCAGCGGCTTACTGCTTGTAAACAGTCCACCGCTCAGCAACGCTCGCAGACAACTACTCGTTCGTAGCCATCTCACCGCTCTTATCCAGCCAGTTCGTGACAACTTACCGTAAGTATCCAGTTACTCGGTCGTATCCAGCTCATCGCCAGTACGCTTACAATATCAGAACCCGACTATTAAACAGCACCCGCGTGAATTCCAGGTGGACACTCGTATACCTAAGCTGAGGAACCGAGGCACAAAGGATCTACCCATTGGCCAAAAATAAAAAAATGAATGTCAAAATGTTGGTACAACATCTGGCAAATCTAACAGCTATGACATGGACCTTTTTAAAAATATATTAGTTTTTTGTTTCATTCGAACGCGATCTGGTTAAAAATAGCTCCAAAAGTCGGAACGTTTGACTAATATTTTTTGTTGTGAGTACAACTTACAATTAACGTGCAAGTAAATATATTCAAAATATCGCGAAACTAATACGTATAGCAAAATATTATAATGGATTTTGAAGTAGGGGGTAATAGCTTAATTTTCATTAAAAAATAGTGTTTAAGCGTGTTGTGGAATTCTAGTTAGCTGCATATTTTCTTAGTGTATTTTGCAATGCCAATTCGATCATATACTTAAATTTGACCTAAGGTTTTAGTCATGATGCCCACCAGTGCCCACCTCGGGAATAATTTTCAAAGTAGTTCATGGGTTTAAGATTATTCAGTATTAAAATTAGCTGCCATCTTAGTGCCAGACTACAAATAGTGGGCTGCTGACTAAAGCTGCCCTTGAATAGGGTTTCTATGGATATATCAGTGGCAAGATGAAGAAATCTTCTTCCAAATTTGTCTTACGTTGGCGGTACGTGCCTTCCAGGAAGAACGCTATAAGATCTATATGAACATTTTTTCAGTTTTCAGACAAAAATGTTGATTTTTTAATCCGCTAAATTGGCTGGATTTTATGTTGTTTTGGAGATTGTTTTGTTTCCCCAAACTTATTTTTGCATCATAAGATAATCGGGACCTTTGTTCATGTAATTTTGTATTAACAGCATAAAACAATTCTTACTGTATACCCCCCCCCCCAGAGGAGAAAGGGGGGAGAATGTTACGCTCGTGGTTTCTTAAAACACTTTTCGCAGCGGCACAAAGCTGTAACCGGCGCATTGGCTTGATTTTTACACTCTAAATATTTTTGGCCACTTTCTCCATACAAGTGGATCCACTGTGGATCCAACCATATCTGAAATTCCTCAAGAGTTAAATAATGAACTAAATTTATAAAACCATGTTATCACGTAAGGTTTATGGGTCCTTGAGTTGACCCTAGAGACAACTGAGCTTACCTCAGCCCTAGATGAAACCACTCGTTATACAATGTAAGATTCCTACAGTTTAACTGTGATGGTGTTCGTGGAAAGATCAATAAGTTTGTTATTTTATGAGTCGGCGATTCATCTGAACAACACCTGCAATCTTCGGGGTTGTGATGGATGCAACGTATTTCGCTTTGATTCTATAAGAAGTGGAGGTGGTGGACTATCTTATTGCACCAGTCTGTCCAGTACGTACCTATCTCGCCTCAGTTCGACAATAGTGACACATACATACTCGTATGGAGTGAATGGGGGTAGCGATAAAATGTGGAACCGTCTGGGTAGAACTACTAAATGTGTAAAAACCGCCGAATAATAGTTGTGTTTCTCGTTATTTACCTGACATCAGGCCACTGCTGTGCATCATGAGTTATTGCATTAAACTTTAGGAAATGACCGGAGTGGCATAGCACTGGGGGTTGCCATAGTTCGTCTTACATATCCATCGTATCACATGACTAGACAGCGGAATCCTATGCAAATGCATATATGGTTAGGATGGTCGTAGAGAAAATCTGATTAGACAGAAACTCGTTTTATTACAAAATAAAACGAATTAGGCAGAGAAATTTTTGCATATTTTGCATATCGTGCTTATTTTGACATATTTTTACATATCTGCATAAAATGAGCATATGGCGAAAAACAAAAATTTTTTACAATCGATGAATCCGAGTTTCACCCTTTCAGAATTCGCGAAATGTTAACATATTCTATATAGTATGATATACATTCTTTAAACTGAAGTGTTTTAGGAGGAATCCCATAAGGTCGACCATTAAAATTAATTTACGTGGAAGCTGTGTTGGCATCAATGTAGAAAAATAGGTAAAAATGGGTTGAAGCCAACAAGTTTTTTTATGCTCCCTTCCGATTTTAGGCTTAACCTTACATTTTATAGACATATGTCCAAAGAAAGACTCAAAGAATACTTCATGGACAATATGACACTAGTGTATCATTTTTCGATATATCCACTGCATCCACCTAAAATTGATGCTGACATTTTGAAGCCGGAATTTCGGGGTTTTTTGAATTGTTTTAATAATTCGGACGCGCAACAAGATAATATTCAAAACTCACATTAGGATTATAAAACTCTTGATTCTACGTCGTTTAATGCATATCTCATGAGTGTGCTCCTTACAGCATCCTAGTAATTGGAGTCTAAATGCCAATAGTTGATGCGTTATTTTTTTAAAAAAACCTATTTTTTGCGTTTAAAATTTACAAGTGCCATTCAATTTCCTTTGTACCCCGCGTGAATTTAGTTTTTTTACGCGACGGATCTAATGAGACCTTCCGCGATCGAATCCATCTACTAAAACCGCGGATATAGATACCCTGAAAATAGGAAAAGCAGCAAAAAATTATTTCGACAAATCCGCGTACTAAACCGCGATTTTCTTGAAATTTTTTTACGTAAATGGAATCCTTTATACGCGATTATAATAATTACGAAAACGCGTGTCATAAATTACAGAGATTCGCGTGTAATATGGGTTTTTCACCAAAAATTGAATGTGGAGGCACATCCGCGGTTCTTGAAGAATCTAATTAAAATTGGTATATTTGGACGTATTTTTGATAGGCGCTGACGAAACCGGATGCGCATCAAAATCGTATGCACATTGCGCGACTTTTACCAACTTTAAGGTTTTTTGCAGTGTATGATGCAACTGGTGGCACACAATGGCCCCTGAGTGAAACATCGAAATATGCATAAATTTTGACAGAGATTGATTCGCTGTATCCAAAAACGGATGCGCATCAACCGACTTTAACTAATTCGCGAATAACAGGCTTTTTAATTATAATATTAATTGAATGATTGTAATTTCAATATTACTCTTAATTTCCTACCCTTATAAGTTATCACAGTAATCAGTTAAACTCTCGCGATGGTAAACCATATGTTTTGATGAAGTTTTAACTGTATACATTAATTATTCTATGGGATTTTAGCAAAATAGTTGGAGAACTCCCAAATATTTTTTTCTAATATTTAGAATCAAACCAAAAAAATATTTGCAACAATATTTTCCAACAATAAGTTTTTCTCTTTTGTTGTTGCTATAATATGCAATTTATGTAAACAATCTCTATAAATTTGGTATCATATTTTTCTACGCATTGTCTAGATTCCGCATATATTTTTTAATTTATTTTTTGAGGGTTTGTACGGATTCTGGGACAGGATAATTTGGATTTACTTCAATTTTTTTTATTATTTGTTGACTTTCCGCGAAAATAATAATAAATTTATAACTATTTAAACATCTACGAATAGATATGGACTGCTGTTAAAGATTTATGCATACATTTTCTCATAACAACAAAAAAGATATTTTTAAATGTTTTTTCTTTATATGAGAATAAAAACCGCTATAACTTTTGCGCGCATTGGCCAATTTCGTGAACGCGAGCAGATTTGAAACCGGATTTTTTTCCTTTACCTCTGTACCAAAAATCGTAGATGTGCTCGTAAAAAAAAATTTTAATTTTTTTCAAATGGAATTGTAAAGGAATTTTGTTATTCGCCATATGCAAAAATATATTCAAGGGTTTGTGGTCTAAATGTCCAACCGAAATGGCTGAAATTTGGTACTAAGTCGTCGTTACTGGTATGCAACTGTACAATCTGTCCGCATAGGTCCACGTCTTCATATAGCTCCCATAGAACGGTACCTCTGGATTTTTTGGTATTTTGAAGGTTGTGGCATCAATATCTCTCCGAAATGACTGAAATTTGGCATTTTGTCTTCGTTGTGAGTATAAAACTTTCCACCTGAAATTTGGCGGTATAGGTCCACGTCTTCATATAACCCCCATAGAACGATGCCTCCCGATTTTCGGTATTTTGAAGGATGTGGCTGTGGTTATACATTTCTCTATTTTATTGACTTGTCTGAGAAGAAATTGTACATACAAACATCTTAGTACCTATTATTGAAATATTTGTTGCATAAGAAAATATGTAAAATGCATAAATGATGCATATGCAAAAATTTATGCATTTTGCATATGTCATATATTTCGATTGCAATGTAATCAGAAGCCAAAAATATGCCCAGTCCCACAATTTGACATGAATCAGACCAAAAATAGGGGTTGCATAAAATTCCGCTGTCTGCACATGACTACTGACTTCACTTGGCAACCCATAGTTTTCCTTGGTCTGAACAGCGTACTTTCCTTAACAATGGGAAAGCCAATTGGCAAGGACTCAGAGAATTCACCTACCAACGCTTCAGAGTACTGCCCAAACACTTTGAGGAATTTCAGAGACATCATCGCCATATTCCTGTAATAAAACCTAATTTCCCAGCAGAGACGACGAAATTAGCAAAAGGGCATAATTAGCTTCAGGTAACTGATATTGGCAGCCAATAGATTAGTCGGTGAGCATAAGAGGAAAAAGTGACTCGAACATCTGAATTGCTGCATCGTTGGAACCAGAAGTAGTAAATTCTCGACAACGCTTAAGGCATTATCGTACCCTGCTAAAAAGGATGATGACACATGTATGTAATGTTTAACGGCATGGTTGTGACAGATCCGAAGAGGCACACATGTTTGTTAACCGATAATTTATTGAGCACCCCGACAACGACAGGACGAAGAGAAGTGTTTTACGTCGTTTGCGATCTCTTCCAGCTGAGTAGGAAGCAACAAAATTTACCAACTACATTTGTGACCGCCGAACTATCCAAATCACCGTTCTGTGGATAGATATCCCCGCTAAGGCAGGAAAGACTTTCAGGATTTAGAGATGGTGATGCAAAGACTCAAAAGGTAACCCCTAGATCACCATGCTTATCAGGTAGTTTGAGGGATATTCATACTGATGTAGTCACCTAGTCTATGGTACGAATACCGTCCCTGGACGCCCATCGTCCTTGGCAGCTGAGAACAACAGCTGCCTAGACAAGCGATAGTTGTATTGATGTTGTTATGCCCTCTATAACATTATTGCTTGTAATGAATTCGGCTTAGAAGACATAACAATTTCCGTTTAACTTATATGAGGGTCGCAGAACGAGGGTATACCTCATCATCATTTCCAGTTTTCATCATGAATGTCTTCAGCAAGATTTAACGGATGAAGATCCAATAGCAGGTTTAGTGTTATGGATAGATCCTTGTAGCAGCAGTGATAAATACTGATGTCCCTCGTTCGTTTCCCCATAACAGACCTCCATATGTAACAACTGGGCGTTCTGTAGTCATACACACCCAGTGCATGACTTGTGGTCTCAGTCCATAACTCTTGCCTTTGGAGTTCTTACATGTATATAGCGATAGAAGACCTCTATTGGTCTAAAATTGTACATAGATACTTAGCCTCTGAATAGAGGTAAAAAAATAAGATATCGATTTCCCTTTAATTCGTGAAGAGGGCAATCTCTGTTCCGTTTCGGAGTGCCCACCGCGCTAATTTCGCTAAATCTCCTTACATAAGAACAGATATGGTTTGTGGGATATCATCAGCATGTTCGAAGTTTATAAATCAAATCGATTGGCGAATCTTTTTTAGAACATTTCATTCTTCTAACTCAATGCCTTTCATGTCCTTTTCGTCCTTTATTTCTTGAACCGTAGTGAAAGTACCACAAGATGAGATTTTTCAGCATCCAAATATTCTACAAAAATGTTGCTCAGAAGATTTCCGTTGTCATTTTTGATATTTATTCGGACTTGGTTCAGAATTAAACTATGTTTTGTTTTTCTGTATATTCGTTATTGGTTATGTATAGGTACACGCAGAGAAAAAAATATGTTTGATCCAACAATATTCCAAGAGCAAAATATGTATTGTTAACATATTGTTGGATTCCTCATGTAGTATTGTAAATCCAAAAATAGTTTGTGTCAACTGAACAATATTTCTCTCTTTTCTTCGAAAATTTGTTTCTCTTCTCTCGCTATTCGATGCCGTGTTGAAAAAACAATTTTGGTGAGTTGTGGTGTGGTGTGTTTGTATGACATGCTGCCTTTACCTTTGTTTTTGTGTGTATGTACTTGTGAGACTCTTGTTTTTATTTGTTTCTGTTTTGTTTCATTCTTCTTTCCTTTTCATGTTTGTTATGGTGTTTAATTATTCCTTATGTTGTGGTGGGTTCTTGTGGCTTTTTGTTTGTCTTTGTTGTCAGCCAATGCAGCAAACCATGTATTGTGTTCATCAATGATTGCAATATTATACGCGACATTTATATCCAAGTTATGCGAAAAGTGTATATGAGAAGTATATGCACTCAAATCAAAAATTTCTGGGCTGGTTTTCTGTATTGACAATACTTTTTGTAAACAAAATTAGATTATGATAGTTCCTACAATCGGTATTGTTAACGATTTTAACAATATTGCGGAAATTCGAAAGTTGTTTTTGTTTTCTATGTTTGGAACAAAAGATGGTATTTTTGGATTTGGATTACAATGTTTGAACAAAACAAATACATTTTTGGAACCAAAACATATATTTTTGTTCCAACAAAAGCGAAAAATATTTTTTCTCTGCGTGTATGTAGACATAACAATTGGTTATTACTTATTTAGACATCTGGGGTGCTTCTGAAATATTAACGACAAATAGCTCTTGTAATGATGAACACGTTAATAGCAAATTTTCTTGGAGGATAGATCCGGTTATCTCAGTTTTTGAACCGGTTATTCCGACATTAAAACCGATATTTGAACCGGCTTTAAGTAACCGATTGAACTTATATGTATACCATTAAAAAGCTTATAGAGTGGTCAATCAACTTAAATTAATTCGTTTATGAAAACTTTGCTAGTTGCAGTTCTGGAACAAAAAAAAGTCGTTTTCTTAAACCGTTTTTAAAGAAAAATATCAATACGCGCAAATATGGAGATCAAAGGCTGGTGGGTGAAAAATTCTTTTTGGCGATGAATGTCGATGAGGGTAATATGGTGAACCCGGAAGGACAGTTTTGCCATCATCATTACAAGAGCTATTTGTGGCAAATATCTCAGAAGCACCCCAGATGTCTACATAAGCAATAACCAATTGTTATGTCTACATACCTACTCGTATACATAACCAATAACGAATATACAGAAAAACAAAACATACACTAGCGATCATCTGAATAGGTTTGAATTTTCTTCTTTTTATATGTTAAGGTAACTTCTGATGTGTTCGTATTACAGATTCATACTATTTACTTTTTGAGAGTCCTATACTATGCCAACATTCCCAAGAAAAAACTTGACGGTGTTGCCATATTTTCGGAAAATATTCCAATTATAATAAAAAATTTACAAATAAGTGTCCAATTTTTGCGATCATCAGAATAGGTTTGAATCAAATAAAATTGAAAAATTGTACTAGCCATGCAAATATTGCGCAACTTGTTGGTTTAGTTTAGTAAAATGGAACATTTTGATAAATCATACAACAAATTTGAGCCGCTTTATTTAGAACGTGGGTTCAATTTTCAATATGGAAAGGTACCAAGAACATTCAGATAAAATCAAGAAATATTCAAACAAAAACGTTTTATAAACTTGCTTTAAATGACTTTTTGATTTCGTTAGATCTCTTCTGAGCTTCGAAAATTGTCTGAAAGCAAATACCAAGTGTAGCCATATTATTAGGATCGATAAATTAGAAAGGTCATTGAAAATAGTTGGTATTTTAGTTCAAGTTTCATATTTTAACTATCCTTGCAGTACAAATTTAAGTATTACCATGCTCACAAATCCACCATAGTTGACCACATGTATCATTAATGTTGGAAAATTTGTCTGGAAGAATGTTTATTCGACGACAATAAAGTAGAAAATTGTAATTCAAATTTAACTCAAAGGGGCATGATATCGCCGACTTTTATAGTGCTGTATAACCTCAGTAGTCCATCCTTTTGTACTTATTCGTGTTTGTTTTATGACTTGTGAAAAGAAAACAACTTTTTGATCTGACTATATAGGTATTACAGCACTATAAAAGTCGGCGATATCATGCCCCTTTGAGTTAAATTTGATTTACAATTTTCTACTTTATTGTCGTCGAAGAGGCATACTTCCAGACCAATTTTCGAACATTAATGATACATGTGGTCAACTATGGTGGATTTGTAAGCACGATAATACTTAAATTTGTACTGCAAGGAAGTTAAAAATTAAACCTGAGCTAAAATACCAACTATTTTCAATGACCTTCCTAATTTATCCATCCTAATAATATGGCTAACATTTGGTATTTGCTTTCAGACAATTTTCGAAGCTCAGGAGAGATCTAACGAAATCTAAAAGTCATTTAAAGTAAGTTTATAAAACGTTTTTGTTTGAATATTTCTTGATTTTATCTGAAAGTTCTTGCTAACTTTTCGATGTTGAGAATTGAACCCACGTTCCTAATAAAGCGGGTCAAATTTGTTGTAGGATTTATCAGAATGTTCCATTTTTCTAAACTAAACCAAAAGATTGCGCAATATTTGCATGGGCAGTACAATTTTTCAATTTTATTTGATTCAAACCTATTCTGATGATCGCAAAAATTGGACACTTTTTTGTACATTTTTTATTATAATTGGGATATTTTCCGAAAATATGGCAACACCGTCAAGTTTTTTCTTAGGAATGTTGGCCTAGTATAGGACTCTCAAAAAGTGAATAGTATGGATCTGTAATACGAACACATCAGAAGATACATTAACATATAAAAAGAAGAAAAATCAAACCTATTCAGATGACCGCTAGTGTAGTTTAATTCTGAACCAAGTCCGAATAAATATCAAAAATGACAACGTGTCAAAGAGAACCGTACCTAAAATCTTCTGAGCAACATTTTTGTAGAATACTTGGATGCTGAAAAATCTCACCTTGTGGTACTTTCACTACGGTTCAAGAAATAAACGACGAAAAGGACATGAAAGGCATTGAGTTAGAAGAATGAAATGGTCTACAAAAAGATTCGCCAATCGATTTGGCTGAAGACATGTCACCTCAAAACGAAGCTACAACAACGCCAAACAGAGATATGGAGCTATTTTCCCAAGTATTATAGGGAAAAAAATTAAAAACTTAATCGCGCGATATCTCAGAAACTTGACCTATGGCGAAAATTTCCTTTTGGGTTCTTAGCATATTCATCAAGTGCTTTCATCCTCAAATAAAATTTTCCACCCCCCAAAAATGCTGCTTCACAGTGTTATTTATTTCAATATTAGACATCATTTAACTTATTCGCATGGGCTCTTTTCATTGAAATGCTGTTACTTTACTCTCAGCCAAGAATTAAAAGGATATTTTTCGTGTCTTGGGTTTCTTTTGGAATTTTTATATATTTCACGGTATTCAGTTTGGCTGTGGCTCTCGTTCTTTTTACTACTTTCCTATCCATAAAAATCTACGTCAAGTGTCATCAAAAAGTCATCACGGTTTTGTGGGAATGGGCAGAAAAAAGAACAAACTTATGGACCACCAATACAACACCCACACATGTACATATTGTAATGACTGATTGCAACCAAAGCCGTAGCATACGTTTCTTGACTATGAATTGTCTTTATATATTTGTTTAACTATACTCATTCATAATTGTTTGCTGGGTAATCTTAGTATCTCCCTTTTTCATCATCATGATCTTCATCACCCCAGCAATTCATCGATACCACCTCCCACCTTATTCTGAGTTATGCTTTGCTCTACCCTCTTTCGATATTATCTATTATTTACTCATTCTTCTCTTATCACACGTATGTGACACCCTAAAACTTTCACATGTGTGTGTGCACACAACACGGCAAGCTTACGTACACTCTCGGCTGCATTGTAAGTCAGGCTTGTCATAGCCTAGTGGATAAGAAGCCGATCTCCGATGCCGGAGACTCAGGTTCGCGCCCCGGTCCGGGCAAAGTTTTTTGTCCGATTTGATTTTTTTGTTTTTTTTTTCCCCTTTGTTCTTTTTGGTTCGGTAAATCCGAGTATGTAGGGTAGAAATACGATCATAGAATATACTCCAGATCACTAACAGTACATGTTTCAATTTCGAGTGTTCCGTTTATAGTTAATCAATTTGAGAATATAGGAAGAGGTGAGATTCTATTGTGCCTGCTGTCCAGGTACATGAGAGGGCTAAAGGTATACAAAGCAAAATGCAATTGATCTTTTTCTTTGTGGCTTTGTAACGATACAGATCATGAGATTTTTGTGAACATTCGAATAATAGTTCAAGTTTGATTATATATTATTATAAAACACCTTGATTTAATCATTAATTATCTGATTAATCAGACGACAAAATATAAATCAAACCACAAATTGAAAAGTAACTAAAGTCCTTCTCGTCAAATTGGTCGAAATTTTCACAAATCAAATAAAAGTGATTTTGACGATGATTTTGTAAAATCGAAATTGCCACAAATATAACCCCGCTTGTCGAACGCAAACACAAGAGTTTGACATATACCACACCAAAAATTTGTTTAAAAAGCAATCAGCATAAAAATAAGCACAGGTAAAATAAAATTTGGCAGAATTCTTTTTATTCGGAAAGTGAATTTGGTTATTTCTTCCATCCATAGCCCTCTTGTAGTCTTTATTGGCTATCTTTCTGCCATTTTTGTGAACGCTTATGGCGCAGGAGGAGGGCTGCGCTATTGTAAGATCAACTTTACCAATCTTCTTGATTCCAAAGCAAATTCTTGTGCTTGTGAAGGAATAAAACCCAATCGACATATGTACATACGACTTTCAGTGGAAAGGCCAAATATCCAGAGCTGGTTGTGAATTTAGAGAAAGTGACAGAAATAATCAGCCATAACCAACTTCGCCCAAATACATCTTTATTAATACTCTATACCGGCATTGTGTGAAAATACTCTACTCATCGAAATCATACCTCGGAAAAGGAGTTCCTGTCTAGATTATCTTCTACATTAATCAGTTTAACTAGAATAAGGAATATCAAATCACAAAAACACCATAAAACACACAACAAGGATTTCGAATTACGTAACATACATGAAGCATAATTTAATCATTTTTGTCCAGGTATCCACATTCCGTCCATAAGGAGATCATCGAGGCCTCGGCGTTCGTCAAAAAAAAGGACTGAAGATAGTGGTAAGTCATAGAAAGTATTATATGCTCCAATTTTGGGAGAAATTATTATGCTTACCTATGTTAATTACATAATTTGAAATCCCCAAACAATTAATCATAATCTTGGTGTAAATCAGCTTATAAATTGGTATTTAGTTTCCACTTTATATAGCTTTCACATTATTTTTATATTTTTTGTATTTGCACTGTTACATATGAATAGATCATCAAAAACAGATCATCAAAGATATATTGAAGTCATATCTTACTCCGAGATTTTTTTATCATAATAAGAAATGCATGAATTCTAATCATATCTTCTCAAACATTTTCTTAAAAATATAAACCGTCAGTTTTTCTACTCATAGGGGTGTTTTTTTTTCTGAAACCTCCATTTTGTAACCTGTAGTCAATTCTACACTCATTTAAACGTACATCATCATCTGCAAATTGGAGTAAAATAAGACTTGTTAATTATCATTAACATCCATTGATTGTACCACTAAGTTTCAGCACATACGTTGCATTCTAATTCACTTTTCTATTAGAGCATAAGTATACAGATATCAAACAAGTTCTATCAAACTAGTTTGATTATACCCAAATAAATTTAAAGTAGCTTTGTAAATGAAATTTACAGTAGGTTTTATTATGTTAAATAAATTAATTCTGTTGTCAGATCTGATCTTAAAATGAATCTGTAAAGTTTTGATTTTATGGCTATGATGTAGGAGTAGAACGAAATACCATTGCGGCTAAGGGGGTCTTTGCTAAAACATACGTGCCAACAAGACCAAGGTTGGGAAGGGTCAAGAGGGCACAGATTCCAAAACACCAGGAATCTTTCATTGTTTTGTAATCGAAAACGGTAAATAATGCAATCTGTTTCCAATAGTTGGGGTTACTATTTCTCATTCTCATTATGAGTTGTGGTTTTTTATTTTTTTTTTTTTTTGTCATAATATAGTTTCAGTTTATGGGAGTCTATATACAAATTCTTTGTTTATGTAGAGGGTAGGTGCTAGAACGTCAAGGGGACACGAACCCCCCCAACTGACTGAAGCTAGCTTCTTATGGCTCCCAGTCCTTTTGGCGTCTAGAGAACTGTTTTGATTTTTAGCTACTTCCCTACTTCTCATACAATGAGGTAATTAGGTGTCACCTAGTTAACCGAAGTTGTACATTACATAAATAAATGGCGCCTGGCGTGGGGCTTAAGTGACTCTAAAAATTTGGTATACATATTGTTTTCGATATTTTTTATCTGAAGACAAATATGAGCTTGAGATTGTTTTTGGTTCAGTAATCGTTTAACCAAATTTTATCCCAAGATTACCTGATTTTCAGATTTCTTGTAGAGCCCTAATAGACAATAGACCGGTGATATAAATAGAGTTCTTTTTTAGAAACGGTGGTAAGGTGTCATTTGTTCGGTTTGAACTACGTATTTGAATAGTTATTGGACTTCTACGGATATGCTATTATCTGATTGTGTCGGATAGTAGACCTGGAAACTATCCAATAACCTTTTCAATACGAGATCAAATCGACCGAAGGGCGTTTTATTATTCGTTCGTGATTATTTCAGTATGGGTTGCTCATTCTTTGACTAAGCTACGAGCCTCCTATTTTATAGTGGATTCACTTTATCTCAGCAAGTTGCGTCATAAAGTCCCTAGATAATAGTTCAGATTAAAGAAGATAATCGGCAGGCTTGTTTGTCAAAGTATCATCAATGCTTACCAGAAATATTCACACCATAGCCCAATTATAGTTATTAAATTGTTTGTCGTTTTCTCTATATTATCGTTCTACTCCATTAATACATCATCACATAGCCATATGGAAAATATATGTTAATACTTATCTTTTGATTATTTCAACGTTTTTTGGAACGGTATTGAAAAATTTTACAAAGGAAATACAAATTTTCTTTTGCGTCTACTCATAATTTTTTTTTTAATTTTGTGGAAATTAAACTAAGGTTTAAAAATGACTCAACGTAGTCCCCCTCCTTCTTTGCTAGGTTTTTCTTTAGGAGCACATTCCATTGCTTCTGCTGAGGATAAATGTAGTGTTTGCGAAGAAGTTATACAGTTTGATTCTCAAGAATGTTATTCTATTAAAACGTGTGGTCATAAGTTTCATCGCACTTGTGTTGAGCAGGCGTTGTCTACATCTGCTGAATGCCCACACTGTAAATTACCATGTCAGCTAGCAGACTTGCGAAAACACCATAGTGCTACGGACATAAACGAAAATACTTTGGTGGAGACCGCCACCCAAACAACCAACTTTCAAAAGCTTAAGGCAATAGCAAATAGAGGCAAGGACTCCGCAGGCAAGTCGACCTATAACACGAAATTTCAGTAAAGCACTTTCTACAGAAATTTTTGACTTCAATACTACTTCTCAAACAAACCCAGATAGCTTTATGGACATAATTGAACCTTATTCTCCGGTGGGGAATAACAATAATCCGCCTCAAAACAATCCAGGGAATAATAATCCCAAATCTTCATCTAAAAATTCAACCAAAATTGACTATGCCAAAATCAATGACATGATTGAAAAAAATATTGCAAAATTTTTTGAAAATTTAAATCTACAATCTTATACTGAAACAAATGGTCCACAACCAGGAGTTCAAGACCCACAATTTCTTATAAACAATAATCACAATAATCAACAGTTTAACAGTCGTAGACAGAATTGTAGCCAAATTGACCAAATGATCTCTTCAAGGCCAGAGAAGTTGACTGCAATCATCCAAAATTGGAACGTCAAGTTTGACGGCTCCAGTACTGGACTTACAGTCGAAGAATTTCTCTATCGCATAAAATCATTGACTCAAGAACATTTTGAGAATAATTTCTCTATTATATGCAAAAACCTCCCCGTCCTGTTAACAGGAAAAGCTAGAGAGTGGTATTGGAGGTATCACAAACAGACAGACTCCATAGAATGGTCCTCTTTTTGCGCTGCTTTGAAATGCCAATTCAAAGACATGCGATCAAGTTTCGAAATTAAGGAGGAAATAAGAAATCGCAAGATGAGATCAGGAGAAAATTTTGAATCCTTTTATGATTCCGTCTGCTCTATTGTGGACAGGTTAGAACATCCTTTGCCTGAGGAAGAACTCGTAGAGATTTTGGTCAGAAATCTAAGACCAGAAATCCGCCATGAGCTGTTGTATGTCCCAGTCTTTACCATTGCTCATTTACGGAATCTGGTTCAACGACGAGAAAAGTTGTTTGCAGAGGAGTCTTATAGAAAAAATGTCGCAATAAAATCACAATCGAACCCAAATACAGCTTTTAGGCGAAACATAGCTGAAATCGATAGTTCTGAAGAATTAAATACAGATTCCAATGGTCAAGTTTTCGTTGACGCAGTCAACCACAATTCAAATCGACCTAAATGTTGGAACTGCGACCAGTCTGGACATTTCTGGGACGATTGTGTGCAACCTCGCACAGTTTTTTGTTATGGTTGTGGCACAAAAAAAGTGTATAAACCACAATGTGTGCGCTGTGCCGAAAAAAAGTTAGGACTTGCAAAAAACTTCTCACGCCCCAATCAACCCCAGAAACAACCATAACTCATACTGAATCCACAAATACAAATTTACATTGCGATTCACCACCCCTCATAACTATTTTAAAACGACCTGAACCCAATGACTCAGCCAAAATATTACGGCCCATTCGTCCTTATCATGTGCGTTATAAGGAATACTTAACTAAACGTGACCAAATTTTTCAAATAAACAGTATTCAAAATATCCCTAGGCAAAGACCAAAACGTTCGACGCTTCGGTTAAGATCGTACTTCAAGAGACGAAAACTAACCAGCAAACTTATTATCTCATCCATTGTAAATAATACCAACGACAAAAGGTATTACGCCCGAATTAAATTCCTAAAATACAGTGAGTGTGGTCTCCTGGATACTGGGGCAAATGTCTCCTGTATAGGGTCTAATTTAGCACTAGAAGATTTCTCGGGCCTTGAACAATATGTGCCTAGCAAGTCAGGTGTTAAGACAGCTGATGGAACTGTACAAAAACACTAGGATTTTTAGATGTTGAGGTTAGTTTTCGTAATGAGACTCGGCGGTTAAAAATGCTCATCGTTCCTTCCATAACCGAGAGGGTCATATTGGGTTTAGACTTTTGGAGAGCATTCAATCTCGCTCCTGATCTGTTTGAACCAGCAATTGTTTCCGATCCATCAGCCTTTCAGAATCCACAAACTGACTACTTACAATTTCCAAAGTCAGAATTATGTAATATTTCTAAATCAGAAATTTCAACCAAGACCCAAAAATTTCCTCTGACTGTCCATCAGCAGAACCAACTCAACTGCATAGTTGAGCTTTTTCCAAACTTTTCAAAACAGGGCTTAGGGCGAACTAAACTAATTGAACATGAGATAGACGTTGGGGACGCAAAACCCATTAAGCAGCGATTCTATCCAGTTTCTCCCGCTGTTGAGAACTTAATGTTCCAAGAAATTGATAGAATGCTTGCGTTAGGGGTTATTGAACCATCGTCATCTCCATGGAGTTCCCCAATGCGTTTGGTTTTGAAGCCAAACAAGGTCAGACTTTGTCTTGATGCTCGTCGGCTTAATCAAGTTACAGCAAAAGATGCTTATCCACTTCCCAGCATCGAGGGTATATTCGCTCGTTTGCCCAAAGCCCACGTAATTACCAAACTTGACTTGAAAGATGCCTATTGGCAAATTGGATTATGTGAGAAGTCAAAACCTTTAACGGCGTTTACTATACCAGGTCGGCCGTTGTACCAGTTCACGGTAATGCCTTTTGGTCTGTGCACTGCACCGCAGACCATGTGCCGTTTAATGGACCAAATAATACCGCCAGACCTTAAGCATTGCGTGTTCGGGTACCTCGACGACCTGGTCATCATAACCGAAGATTTTTCCTCTCATATATCCATCCTTGCCAGAATAGCACAAGAATTCAGAAACGCCAACCTGACTCTAAACATAGAGAAGTGTCAGTTCTGTGTAACACAGGTGAAATACTTAGGCTATGTCATCGGCCATGGTGGCATACAGACAGATCCCGATAAGGTCGAATCGGTTGCACGATGGCCTGTACCAAAAACCATCAAGCAAGTTCGTGGATTCTTGGGACTAGCTGGTTGGTACAGACGCTTCATTGAAAACTTCTCTTCACTTACATTTCCAATTATGGAAACATTGTCCACAAAGAAAAAGTTTATCTGGACTCCGGAAGCAAATGCCGCTTTCGAAGAAGTGAAGAAGCGTCTGACCACCGCTCCCGTTCTTGCCAATCCCGACTTTAGGAAAAAGTTCTACCTGCACTGCGATGCATCGGATTTTGGTATTGGTGCAGTCCTTGTGCAACTTGATGATAAGGGGGAAGAACGACCAATAGCCTTCATGTCAAAGAAGCTAAATACATCCCAACGCAACTACAGCGTAACGGAAAGGGAATGTCTGGCTGCCATCGAGGCTATTAAGAGATTCCGATGTTACCTGGAGCTTCAGGACTTCGAGGTCATTACGGATCATTCCTCCTTAAGGTGGCTTATGAGTCAACCAGACCTGACTGGCAGGCTGGCCAGATGGGTTTTTAAGCTCCAGCCATATCGGTTTACCATAAGTCACCGTAAGGGGAAGGATCACGTAGTGCCCGATGCCTTGTCCCGCATTCCCTCCGAGGAAGTATCTGTCTTGGAGCTCACAGAGCCGGAAATAGATCTCAATTCCCCATGTTTTGAAGAATCGGATTATACAGCCCTAAAATCCAAAATTTTGGAGAATAGCTCGAAGTATCCGGACCTTAAAATAGTCGACAAATTCATTTACATACGCACCGAGCACTACTCTGGCGATATTCACCAAGAAGAGAGTGCTTGGAAACTATGGATACCAAAAAATCTTCGCCTAACCATTATATCTCGTTTCCATAGCTCGCCAACAGCAGCCCACGGGGGCATGTATAAAACCGTCGAACTGATTCGTCGAAACTTTTATTGGCCAGGTCTACTGACCGATGTGCGAAATTTTGTAAGAGACTGTGAGGTTTGTAAGGTTACAAAACCTCCTAATATGATATTGAAACCAGAGATGGGTAATCAAATTCATACCACAAGACCCTTCCAACGACTATATGTCGATTTCCTGGGACCATACCCTAGGTCCAAGAATGGTCACATTGGCCTTTTTATTGTGTTAGATCACCTAACAAAGTATCATTGGTTGTGCCCACTGCGAAATTTCAATTCTACATGTGTTCAAAAATTCCTTTTGGAACAAATTTTTCACGTTTACGGCGTACCAGAGTATTTAGTAAGTGATAACGGCTCACAATTTAAAGCCCATGCATTTAATGTTTTTCTGACCAAACTTGGAATAAAACATATTTATACGGCGTTGTACAGTCCCCAATCCAACGCCTCGGAGAGGGTCAACCGTTCTATTATCTCTGGTATTCGTTCGTATTTAAAACAAGACCACAAAATGTGGGATGAACACATTTCTGAAATAAGCTGTGCCCTCAGGAACTCAGTTCATCAAACCATAAAATACTCTCCTTATTTCGCAACTTTCGGCTTAAATATGATAACGCATGGAGATTCCTATAAATTACTGCGAAATGTTAGCCTTTTGGATGAGCCCACAGTTCGGTTAAATCGAGAAGATCAGCTTTCACTGATCAGGAGAGATCTGCGGAAAAACATATCCGAAGCTTACAACACAAACAGGCAACATTATAATTTGCGTACGAGGCCAAATTCATATACCGTCGGTCAAATTGTATATCGTAGAAATTTTTCTCAGAGCAATGCATCAAAAAGTTATAATGCCAAGCTCTCCCCACTGTTTGTTAAGGCCACTGTTCAGTCAAAAATCGGCAACCATTATTATATTCTGAAAGATGTGGATGGAAACTCTTCTGGCACGTATCATGCAATAGACATTCGTCCTAAATAACAGATCGTTAATTGTATACGCCGGTTAATATTATCATCCAAGGAATTAATATTACCCGGTTTGTAATGAGTGATTGCAACCAAAGCCGTAGCATACATTTCTTGACTATGAATTGTCTTTATATATTTCTTTAACTATACTAATTCATAATTGTTTGCTGGGTAATCTTAGTATCTCCATTTTTCATCATCATGATCTTCATCACCCCAGCAATTCATCGATACCACCTCCCACCTTATTCTGAGTTATGCTTTGCTCTACCCTCTTTTCGATATTATCTATTATTAACTCATTCTTCTCTTATCACACGTATGTGACACCCTCAAACTTTCACATGTGTGGGTGCACACAACACGGCAAGCTTACGTACACTCTCGGCTGCATTGTAAGTCAGGCTTGTCATAGCCTAGTGGATAAGAAGCCGATCTCCGATGCCAGAGACTCAGGTTCGCACCCAGGTCCGCGCAAAGTTTTTTGTCCGATTTGATTTTTTTTATTTTTTTTCCTCTTTTGTTCTTCTTGCTTTGGTAAATCCGAGTATGTGGGGTAGAAATACGATCATAGAATATACTCCAGATCACTAACAGTATATGTTTCAATTTCGAGTGTTCCGTTTATAGTTAATCAATTTGAGAATGTAGGAAGAGGTGAGATTCTATTGTGCCTGCTCTCCAGGTACATGAGAGGGCTAAAGGTATACAAAGCAAAATGCAAATGATCTTTTTCTTTGTGGCTTTGTAACGATACAGATCATGAGATTTTTGTGAACATTCGAATAATAGTTCAAGTTTGATTATATATTATTATAAAACACCTTGATTTAATCATTAATTATCTGATTAATCAGACAACAAAATATAAATCAAACCACAAATTGAAAAGTAACTAAAGTCCTTCTCGTCAAATCGGTCGAAATTTTCACAAAACAAATAAAAGTGATTTTGACGATGATTTTGTAAAATCGAAATTGCCACAAATATAACCCCGCTTGTCGAACGCAAACACAAGTGTTCGACATATACCACACCAAAAATTTGTTTAAAAAGCAATCAGCATAAAAATAAGCACAGGTAAAATAAAATTTGGCAGAATTTTTTTTATTCGGAAAGTGAATTTGGTTATTTCTTCCATCCATAGCCCTCTTGTAGTCTTTATTGGCTATCTTTCTGCCATTTTTGTGAACGCTTATGGTGCAGGAGGAGGGCTGCGCTATTGTAAGATCAACTTTACCAATCTTCTTGATTCCAAAGCAAATTCTTGTGCTTGTGAAGGAATAAAACCCAATCGACATATGTACATACGACTTTCAGTGGAAAGGCCAAATATCCAGAGCTGGTTGTGAATTTAGAGAAAGTGCCAGAAATAATCAGCCATAACCAACTTCGCCCAAATACATCTTTATTAATCCTCTATACCGGCATTGTGTGAAAATACTCTACTCATCGAAATCATACCTCGGAAAAGAAGTTCCTGTCTAGATTATCTTCTACATTAAACAGTTTAACTAGAATAAGGAATATCAAATCACAAAAACACCATAAAACACACAACAAGGATTTCGAATTACGTAACATTCATGAAGCATAATTTAATCATTTTGTCCAGGTATCCACATTCCGTCCATAAGGAGATCATCGAGGCCTCGGCGTTCGTCAAAAAAAGGACTGAAGATAGTGGTAAGTCATAGAAAGTATTGTATGCTCCAATTTTGGGAGAAATTATTATGCTTACCTATGTTAATTACATAATTTGAAATCCCCAAACAATTAATCATAATCTTGGTGTAAATCAGCTTATAAATTGGTATTTAGTTTCCACTTTATATAGCTTTCACATTATTTTTATATTTTTGAATTTTCACTGTTACCTATGAACAGATCATCAAAGATATATTGAAGTCATATCTTACTCCGAGATTTTTTTTATCATAATAAGAAATGCATGAATTCTAATCATATCTTCTCAAGCATTTTCTTAAAAATATAAACCGTCAGTTTTTCTACTCATAGGGGTGTTTTTTTTTTCTGAAACCTCCATTTTGTAACCTGTAGTCAATTCTACACTCATTTAAACGTACATCATCATCTGCAAATTGGAGTAAAATAAGACTTGTTAATTATCATTAACATCCATTGATTGTACCACTAAGTTTCAGCACATACGTTGCATTCTAATTCACTTTTCTATTAGAGCATAAGTATACAGATATCAAACAAGTTCTATCAAACTAGTTTGATTATACCCAAATAAATTTAAAGTAGCTTTGTAAATGAAATTTACAGTAGGTTTTATTATGTTAAATAAATGAATTCTGTTGTCAGATCTGATCTTAAAATGAATCTGTAAAGTTTTGATTTTATGGCTATGATGTAGGAGTAGAACGAAATACCATTGCGGCTAAGGGGGTCTTTGCTAAAACATACGTGCCAACAAGACCAAGGTTGGGAAGGGTCAAGAGGGCACAGATTCCAAAACACCAGGAATCTTTCATTGTTTTGTAATCGAAAACGGTAAATAATGGAATCTGTTTCCAATAGTTGGGGTTACTATTTCTCATTCTCATTATGAGTTGTGGTTTTTTATTTTTTTTTTGTCATAATATAGTTTCAGTTTATGGGAGTCTATATACAAATTCTTTGTTTATGTTGAGGGTAGGTGCTAGAACGTCAAGGGGACACGAACCCCCCCAACTGACTGAAGCTAGCTTCTTATGGCTCCCAGTCTTTTTGGCGTCTAGAGAACTGTTTTGATTTTTAGCTACTTCCCTACTTCTCATACAATGAGGTAATTAGGTGTCACCTAGTTAACCGAAGTTGTACATTACAATATCGTCATATAGATTGCATGGATTGTGTGTCAAAGTTTGCTTAACAAACGACGTAAGAAGCGAGACTGCAGATATTATGGGTCACGATATATTTGCTCTCATATGGACATGTGATTGATTTGACAAAGCTGACCCATGTATTGTTTGAGACTTGGATGCTTCTGCATCTTTTATCGAGACGGAATTTGATATCGTCATATAAATTGCATGGATTGTGTGTCAAAGTTTGCTTAACTAACGACGTAAGAAGCGAGACTGCAGATATTATGGGTCACGATAAGTTTGCTCTCATATGGACATGTGATTGATTTGACAAAGCTGACCCATGTATTTCTTGCGACTTGTGTGCTCCTGCATCTACCTTCAAAACGTAATTCGATATCGTCATATAGATTGCATGGATTGTGTGTCAAAGTTTGCTTAACAAACGACGTAAGAAGCGAGACTGCAGATATTATTGGTCACGATATATTTGCTCTCATATGGACATGTGATTGATTTGACGAAGCTGACCCTTGTAATTCTTGAGACATGGATGCTTCTGCTTCTATCTTGGAAAGGGAACTCGATATCGCCATGTAAATTGCATGGATTGTGTGTCAAAGTTTGCTTAACAAACGACGGAAGAAACAAGACTGCAGATATTATGGGTCACGGTATATTTGCTCTCATATGAACATGTGATTGATTTGACAAAGCTGACCCATGTATTTCTTAAGACTTGGATGCTTCTGCATCTATCTTCAAAAGGGAATTCGATATCGTCATATAAATTGCATGGATTGTGTGTCAAAGTTTGCTTAACTAACGGGGTAAGAAACGAGGCTGCAGATATTATGGGTCACGATATATTTGCTCTCATATGGACATGTGATTGATTTGACAAAGCTGACCCATGTATTTCTTAAGACTTGGATGCTTCTGCATCTATCTTCGAGACGGAATTCGATATCGTCATATAAATTGCATGGATTGTGTGTCAAAGTTTGCTTAACAAATGACGTAAGAAACGAGACTGCAGATATTATGGGTCACGATATATATGCTTTCATATGGACATGTGAATGATTTGACAAAGCTGACCCATGTATTGTTTGAGACTTGGATGCTTCTGCATCTATCTTCGAGACGGAATTCGATATCGTTATATAAATTGCATGGATTTTGTGCCAAAGTTTGCTTAACAAACGACGTAAGATGCGAGACTGCAGATATTAAGGGTCACGATATATTTGCTTTCATATTGACATGTGAATGATTTGACAAAGCTGACCCATGTATTTCTTGAGACTTGGATGCTTCTGCTTCTATCTTGGAAAGGGAATTCGATATCGTCATATAAATTGCATTGATTGTGTGTCAAAATTTGCTTAACAAACGACGTAAGAAACGACACTGCAGATATTATGGGTCACGATATATATGCTTTCATATGGACATGTGAATGATTTGACAAAGCTGACCCATGTATTGTTTGAGACTTGGATGCTTCTGCATCTATCTTCGAGACGGAATTCGATATCGTTATATAAATTGCGTGGATTTTGTGCCAAAGTTTGCTTAACAAACGACGTAAGAAGCGAGACCGCAGATATTATGGGTCACGATATATTTGCTCTCATATGGACATGTGATTGATTTGACGAAGTTGGCCCTTGCATTTCATGAGACTTGGATGCTTCTGCATCTATCTTTGAAACGGAACTCGATATCGTCATATAAATTAGATAGATTGTGTGTCAAAGTTTGCTTAACAAACGACATGAGAACCGAGACTGCAGATATTATGGGTCACTATATGTTTGCTCTCATATGGACATGTGATTGATTTGACGACGTTGACCCTTGCATTTCATGAGACTTGGATGCTTCTGCATCTATCTTCGAAACGAAACTCGATATCGTCATATAAATTACATAGATTGTGTGTCAAAGTTTGCTTAACAAACGACGTGAGAACCGAGACTGCAGATATTATGGGTCACGATATATTTGCTCTCATATGGACATGTGATTGATTTGACAAAGCTGACCCTTGTATTTCTTGAGACATGGATGCTTCTGCTTCTATCTTGGAAAGGTAATTCGATATCGTCATATAAATTGCATTATTTGTGTGTCAAAATTTGCTTAACAAACGACGTAAGAAGCGAGACGGCAGATATTATTTGTCACGATATATTTGCTCTCATATGGACATGGGATTGATTTGACGAAGCTGACCTTTGCATTTCATGAGACTTGGATGCTTCTGCATCTATGTTCGAAACGGAATTCTATATCGTCTTATAAGTTGCACGGATTGTGTGTCAAAGTTTGCTTAACAAACGATGTCGGAAGCTGGACGGCAGATATTATGGGTCACGATATATTTGCTCTCATATGGACATGTGATTGATTTGACAAAGCTGACCCATGTATTTCTTAAGACTTGGATGCTTCTGCATCTACATTCAAAACGGAATTCGATATCGTCATATAAACTGAATGGCTTGTGTGTCAAAGTTTGCTTAACAAACGACGTAAGAAACGATGCTGCAGATATTATGGGTCACGATATATTTACACTTGAATGGGCATGTGATTGATTTGACAAATCTGACCCATGTATTTCTTGAGACTTGGATGCTTCTGCATCTACCTTCAAAACGGAATTCGATATCGTCATATAAATTGCATTGATTGTGTGTCAAAGTTTGCTTAACAATCGTCGTAAGAAGCGAGACTGCAGATATTAGGGTCACGATATATTTGATCTCATATGGAAATGCGATTGATTTGACAAATTTGACCCTTGTATTTCTTGAAACATGGATGCTTCTGCATCTATCTTCGAGACGGAATTCGATATCGTCATATAAATTGCAATGATTGTGTGTCAAAGTATGCTTAACAAACGACGTAAGAAGCAAGACTGCAGATATTATCGGTCACGATATATTTGCTCTCATATGGACATGCGATTGATTTGACAAAGCTGACCCATGTATTTCTTAAGACTTGGATGCTTCTGCATCTATCTTCGAGACGGAATTCGATATCGTCATATAAGTTGCATGGATTGTGTGTCAAAGTTTGCTTAACAAACGACGTAAGAAACGAGACTGCAGATATTATGAGTCACGATATATTTGCTTTCATATGGACGTGTGAATGATTTGACAAAGCTGACCCATGTATTTCTTGAGACTTGGATGCTTCTGCTTCTATCTTGGAAAGGGAATTCGATATCGTCATATAAATTGCATTGATTGTGTGTCAAAATTTGCTTAACAAACGACGTAAGAAACGACACTGCAGATATTATGGGTCACGATATATATGCTTTCATATGGACATGTGAATGATTTGACAAAGCTGACCCATGTATTGTTTGAGACTTGGATGCTTCTGCATCTATCTTCGAGACGGAATTCGATATCGTTATATAAATTGCATGGATTTTGTGCCAAAGTTTGCTTAACAAACGACGTAAGAAGCGAGACTGCAGATATTATGGGTCACGATATATTTGCTTTCATATTGACATGTGAATGATTTGACAAAGCTGACCCATGTATTTCTTGAGACTTGGATGCTTCTGCATCTACATTCAAAACGGAATTCGATATCATCATATAAACTAAATGGCTCGTGTGTCAAAGTTTGCTTAACAAACGACGTAAGAAACTATGCTGCAGATATTATGGGTCACGATATATTTGCACTTGAATGGGCATGTGATTGATTTGACAAATCTGACCCATGTATTTCTTGAGACTTGGATGCTTCTGCATCTACCTTCAAAACAGAATTCGATATCGTCATATAAATTGCATTGATTGTGTGTCAAAGTTTGCTTAACAATCGTCGTAAGAAGCGAGACTGCAGATATTAGGGTCACGATATATTTGATCTCATATGGAAATGTGATTGATTTGACAAATTTGACCCTTGTATTTCTTGAAACATTGATGCTTCTGCATCTATCTTCGAGACGGAATTCGATATCGTCATATAAATTGCATTGATTGTGTGTCAAAGTATGCTTAACAAACGACGTAAGAAGCAAGACTGCAGATATTATGGGTCACGATATATTTGCTCTCATATGGACATGCGATTGATTTGACAAAGCTGACCCATGTATTTCTTGAGACTTGGATGCTTCTGCATCTACCTTCAAAACGTAATTCGATATCGTCATATAGATTGCATGGATTGTGTGTCAAAGTTTGCTTAACAAACGACGTAAGAAACGAGGCTGCAGATATTATGGGTCACGATATATTTGCTCTCATATGGACATGTGATTGATTTGACAAAGCTGACCCATGTATTTCTTATGACTTGGATGTTTCTGCATCTACCTTCAGAACGTAATTCGATATCATCATATAGATTGCATGGATTGTGTGTCAAAGTTTGCTTAACAAACAACGTAAGAAGCGAGACTGCAGATATTATGGGTCACGACATATTTGCTCTCATATGGGCATGTGATTGATTTGACAAAGCTGACCCATGTATTTCTTGAGACATGGATGCTTCTGCTTCTATCTTCAAAAGGGAATTCGATATCGTCATATAAATTGCATGGATTGTGTGTGAAAGTTTGCTTAACTAACGACGTAAGAAGCGAGACTGCAGATATTATGGGTCACGATATATTTGCTCTCATATGGACATGTGATTGATTTGACGAAGCTGACCCTTGTATTTCTTGAGACATGGATGCTTCTGCATTTATCTTCGATACGGAATTCGATATCGTCATATAAATTGCATGGATTTTGTGTCAAAGTTTGCTTAACAAACGACGTAAGAAGCGAGACTGCAGATATTATGGGTCACGATAAGTTTGCTCTCATATGGACATGTGATTGATTTGACAAAGCTGACCCATGTATTTCTTGCGACTTGGATGATTCTGCATCTACCTTCAAAACGTAATTCGATATCGTTATATAGATTGCATGGATTGTGTGTCAAAGTTTGCTTAACAAACGACGTAAGAAGCGAGACTGCAGACATTATGGGTTACGATACATTTGCTTTCATATGGACATGTGATTGATTTGACAAAGCTGACCCTTGTATTTCTTGAGACATGGATGCTTCTGCATCTATCTTCGATACGGAATTCGATATCGTCATATAAATTGCATGGATTTTGTGTCGAAGTTTGCTTAACAAACGACGTAAGAAGCGAGACTGCAGATATTACGGGTCACGATATATTTGCTCTCATATGGACATGTGATTGATTTGACAAAGCTGACCCATGTATTTCTTGAGACTTGGATGCTTCTGCATCTACCTTCAAAACGTAATTCGATATCGTCATATAGATTGCATGGATTGTGTGTCAAAGTTTGCTGAACAAACGACGTAAGAAGCGAGACTGCAGATATTATGGGTCACGATATATTTGCTCTCATATGGACATGTGATTGATTTGACAAAGCTGACCCATGTATTGTTTGAGACTTGGATGCTTCTGCATCTTTTATCGAGACGGAATTTGATATCGTCATATAAATTGCATGGATTGTGTGTCAAAGTTTGCTTAACTAACGACGTAAGAAGCGAGACTGCAGATATTATGGGTCACGATAAGTTTGCTCTCATATGGACATGTGATTGATTTGACAAAGCTGACCCATGTATTTCTTGCTACTTGGATGCTTCTGCATCTACCTTCAAAACGTAATTCGATATCGTCATATAGATTGCATGGATTGTGTGTCAAAGTTTGCTTAACAAACGACGTAAGAAGCGAGACTGCAGATATTATGGGTCACGATATATTTGCTCTCATATGGACATGTGATTGATTTGACGAAGCTGACCCTTGTAATTCTTGAGACATGGATGCTTCTGCTTCTATCTTGGAAAAGGGAACTCGATATCGCCATGTAAATTGCTTGGATTGTGTGTCAAAGTTTGCTTAACAAACGACGGAAGAAACAAGACTGCAGATATTATGGGTCACGGTATATTTGCTCTCATATGAACATGTGATTGATTTGACAAAGCTGACCCATGTATTTCTTAAGACTTGGATGCTTCTGCATCTATCTTCAAAAGGGAATTCGATATCGTCATATAAATTGCATGGATTGTGTGTCAAAGTTTGCTTAACTAACGGGGTAAGAAACGAGGCTGCAGATATTATGGGTCACGATATATTTGCTCTCATATGGACATGTGATTGATTTGACAAAGCTGACCCATGTATTTCTTAAGACTTGGATGCTTCTGCATCTATCTTCGAGACGGAATTCGATATCGTCATATAAATTGCATGGATTGTGTGTCAAAGTTTGCTTAACAAATGACGTAAGAAACGAGACTGCAGATATTATGGGTCACGATATATATGCTTTCATATGGACATGTGAATGATTTGACAAAGCTGACCCATGTATTGTTTGAGACTTGGATGCTTCTGCATCTATCTTCGAGACGGAATTCGATATCGTTATATAAATTGCATGGATTTTGTGCCAAAGTTTGCTTAACAAACGACGTAAGATGCGAGACTGCAGATATTATGGGTCACGATATATTTGCTTTCATATTGACATGTGAATGATTTGACAAAGCTGACCCATGTATTTCTTGAGACTTGGATGCTTCTGCTTCTATCTTGGAAAGGGAATTCGATATCGTCATATAAATTGCATTGATTGTGTGTCAAAATTTGCTTAACAAACGACGTAAGAAACGACACTGCAGATATTATGGGTCACGATATATATGCTTTCATATGGACATGTGAATGATTTGACAAAGCTGACCCATGTATTGTTTGAGACTTGGATGCTTCTGCATCTATCTTCGAGACGGAATTCGATATCGTTATATAAATTGCATGGATTTTGTGCCAAAGTTTGCTTAACAAACGACGTAAGAAGCGAGACCGCAGATATTATGGGTCACGATATATTTGCTCTCATATGGACATGTGATTGATTTGACGAAGTTGGCCCTTGCATTTCATGAGACTTGGATGCTTCTGCATCTATCTTTGAAACGGAACTCGATATCGTCATATAAATTAGATAGATTGTGTGTCAAAGTTTGCTTAACAAACGACATGAGAACCGAGACTGCAGATATTATGGGTCACTATATGTTTGCTCTCATATGGACAAGTGATTGATTTGACGACGTTGACCCTTGCATTTCATGAGACTTGGATGCTTCTGCATCTATCTTCGAAACGAAATTCGATATCGTCATATAAATTACATAGATTGTGTGTCAAAGTTTGCTTAACAAACGACGTGAGAACCGAGACTGCAGATATTATGGGTCACGATATATTTGCTCTCATATGGACATGTGATTGATTTGACAAAGCTGACCCTTGTATTTCTTGAGACATGGATGCTTCTGCTTCTATCTTGGAAAGGTAATTCGATATCGTCATATAAATTGCATTATTTGTGTGTCAAAATTTGCTTAACAAACGACGTAAGAAGCGAGACGGCAGATATTATTTGTCACGATATATTTGCTCTCATATGGACATGTGATTGATTTGACGAAGCTGACCTTTGCATTTCATGAGACTTGGATGCTTCTGCATCTATCTTCGAAACGGAATTCTATATCGTCTTATAAGTTGCACGGATTGTGTGTCAAAGTTTGCTTAACAAACGATGTCGGAAGCTGGACGGCAGATATTATGGGTCACGATATATTTGCTCTCATATGGACATGTGATTGATTTGACAAAGCTGACCCATGTATTTCTTAAGAATTGGATGCTTCTGCATCTACATTCAAACGGAATTCGATATATTTGCTTTCATATTGACATGTGAATGATTTGACAAAGCTGACCCATGTATTTCTTGAGACTTGGATGCTTCTGCTTCTATCTTGGAAAGGGAATTCGATATCGTCATATAAATTGCATTGATTGTGTGTCAAAATTTGCTTAACAAACGACGTAAGAAATGACACTGCAGATATTATGGGTCACGATATATATGCTTTCATATGGACATGTGAATGATTTGACAAAGCTGACCCATGTATTGTTTGAGACTTGGATGCTTCTGCATCTATCTTCGAGACGGAATTCGATATCGTTATATAAATTGCATGGATTTTGTGCCAAAGTTTGCTTAACAAACGACGTAAGAAGCGAGACCGCAGATATTATGGGTCACGATATATTTGCTCTCATATGGACATGTGATTGATTTGACGAAGTTGGCCCTTGCATTTCATGAGACTTGGATGCTTCTGCATCTATCTTTGAAACGGAACTCGATATCGTCATATAAATTAGATAGATTGTGTGTCAAAGTTTGCTTAACAAACGACATGAGAACCGAGACTGCAGATATTATGGGTCACTATATGTTTGCTCTCATATGGACATGTGATTGATTTGACGACGTTGACCCTTGCATTTCATGAGACTTGGATGCTTCTGCATCTATCTTCGAAACGAAACTCGATATCGTCATATAAATTACATAGATTGTGTGTCAAAGTTTGCTTAACAAACGACGTGAGAACCGAGACTGCAGATATTATGGGTCACGATATATTTGCTCTCATATGGACATGTGATTGATTTGACAAAGCTGACCCTTGTATTTCTTGAGACATGGATGCTTCTGCTTCTATCTTGGAAAGGTAATTCGATATCGTCATATAAATTGCATTATTTGTGTGTCAAAATTTGCTTAACAAACGACGTAAGAAGCGAGACGGCAGATATTATTTGTCACGATATATTTGCTCTCATATGGACATGTGATTGATTTGACGAAGCTGACCTTTGCATTTCATGAGACTTGGATGCTTCTGCATCTATCTTCGAAACGGAATTCTATATCGTCTTATAAGTTGCACGGATTGTGTGTCAAAGTTTGCTTAACAAACGATGTCGGAAGCTGGACGGCAGATATTATGGGTCACGATATATTTGCTCTCATATGGACATGTGATTGATTTGACAAAGCTGACCCATGTATTTCTTAAGACTTGGATGCTTCTGCATCTACATTCAAAACGGAATTCGATATCGTCATATAAACTGAATGGCTTGTGTGTCAAAGTTTGTTTAACAAACGACGTAAGAAACGATGCTGCAGATATTATGGGTCACGATATATTTACACTTGAATGGGCATGTGATTGATTTGACAAATCTGACCCATGTATTTCTTGAGACTTGGATGCTTCTGCATCTACCTTCAAAACGGAATTCGATATCGTCATATAAATTGCAATTATTGTGTGTCAAAGTATGCTTAACAAACGACGTAAGGAGCAAGACTGCAGATATTATCGGTCACGATATATTTGCTCTCATATGGACATGCGATTGATTTGACAAAGCTGACCCATGTATTTCTTAAGACTTGGATGCTTCTGCATCTATCTTCGAGACGGAATTCGATATCGTCATATAAGTTGCATGGATTGTGTGTCAAAGTTTGCTTAACAAACGACGTAAGAAACGAGACTGCAGATATTATGAGTCACGATATATTTGCTTTCATATGGACATGTGAATGATTTGACAAAGCTGACCCATGTATTTCTTGAGACTTGGATGCTTCTGCTTCTATCTTGGAAAGGAAATTCGATATCGTCATATAAATTGCATTGATTGTGTGTCAAAATTTGCTTAACAAACGACGTAAGAAACGACACTGCAGATATTATGGGTCACGATATATATGCTTTCATATGGACATGTGAATGATTTGACAAAGCTGACCCATGTATTGTTTGAGACTTGGATGCTTCTGCATCTATCTTCGAGACGGAATTCGATATCGTTATATAAATTGCATGGATTTTGTGCCAAAGTTTGCTTAACAAACGACGTAAGAAGCGAGACTGCAGATATTATGGGTCACGATATATTTGCTTTCATATTGACATGTGAATGATTTGACAAAGCTGACCCATGTATCTCTTGAGACTTGGATGCTTCTGCATCTACATTCAAAACGGAATTCGATATCGTCATATAAACTAAATGGCTCGTGTGTCAAAGTTTGCTTAACAAACGACGTAAGAAACGATGCTGCAGATATTATGGGTCACGATATATTTGCACTTGAATGGGCATGTGATTGATTTGACAAATCTGACCCATGTATTTCTTGAGACTTGGATGCTTCTGCATCTACTTTCAAAACAGAATTCGATATCGTCATATAAATTACATTGATTGTGTGTCAAAGTTTGCTTAACAATCGTCGTAAGAAGCGAGACTGCAGATATTAGGGTCACGATATATTTGATCTCATATGGAAATGTGATTGATTTGACAAATTTGACCCTTGTATTTCTTGAAACATTGATGCTTCTGCATCTATCTTCGAGACGGAATTCGATATCGTCATATAAATTGCATTGATTGTGTGTCAAAGTATGCTTAACAAACGACGTAAGAAGCAAGACTGCAGATATTATGGGTCACGATATATTTGCTCTCATATGGACATGCGATTGATTTGACAAAGCTGACCCATGTATTTCTTAAGACTTGGATGCTTCTGCATCTATCTTCGAGACGGAATTCGATATCGTCATATAAATTACACAGATTGTGTGTCAAATTTTGCTTAACAAACGACGAAAGAAGCGAGACTGCAGATATTATGGGTCACGATATATTTTCTCTCATATGGACATGTGATTGATTTGACAAAGCTGACCCTTATATTTCTTGAGACATGGATGCTTCTGCATCTATCTTCGAGACGGAATTCAATATTGGCATATAAATTGCACGGATTGTGTGTCAAAGTATGTTTAACAAACGACGTAAGAAGCGAGACTGCAGATATTAGGGGTCACGATATATTTGCTCTCATATGGACATGTGATTGATTTGACGAAGCTGACCCTTGTATTTCTTGAGACATGGATGCTTCTGCATTTATCTTCGATACGGAATTCGATATCGTCATATAAATTGCATGGATTTTGTGTCAAAGTTTGCTTAACAAACGACGTAAGAAGCGAGACTACAGATATTATGGGTCACGATAAGTTTCCTCTCATATGGACATGTGATTGATTTGACAAAGCTGACCCATGTATTTCTTGCGACTTGGATGATTCTGCATCTACCTTCAAAACGTAATTCGATATCGTCATATAGATTGCATGGATTGTGTGTCAAAGTTTGCTTAACAAACGACGTATGAAGCGAGACTGCAGATATTATGGGTCACGATATATTTGCTCTCATATGGACATGTGATTGATTTGACAAAGCTGACCCATGTATTTCTTGAGACTTGGATGCTTCTGCATCTACCTTCAAAACGTAATTCGATATCGTCATATAGATTGCATGGATTGTGTGTCAAAGTTTGCTTAACAAACGACGTAAGAAGTGAGACTGCAGATATTATGGGTTACGATATATTTGCTCTCATATGGACATGTGATTGATTTGACAAAGCTGACCCTTGTATTTCTTGAGACATGGATGCCTCTGCATCTATCTCCGATACGGAATTCGATATCGACATATAAATTGCATGGATTTTGTGTCAAAGTTTGCTTAACAAACGACGTAAGAAGCGAGACTGCAGATATTATGGGTCACGATATATTTGCTCTCATATGGACATGTGATTGATTTGACAAAGCTGACCCATGTATTTCTTGAGACTTGGATGCTTCTGCATCTACCTTCAAAACGTAATTCGATATCGTCATATAGATTGCATGGATTGTGTGTCAAAGTTTGCTTAACAAACGACGTAAGAAGCGAGACTGCAGATATTATGGGTCACGATATATTTGCTCTCATATGGACATGTGATTGATTTGACAAAGCTGACCCATGTATTGTTTGAGACTTGGATGCTTCTGCATCTATCTTCGAGACGGAATTCGATATCGTCATATAAATTGCATGGATTGTGTGTTAAAGTTTGCTTAACTAACGGGGTAAGAATCGAGGCTGCAGATATTATGGGTCACGACATATTTGGTCTCATATGGACATGTGATTGATTTGATAAAGCTAACCCTTGTAATTCTTGAGACATGGATGCTTCTGCATCTATCTTGGAAAGGGACTTCGATATCGTCATGTAAATTGCATGGATTGTATGTCAAAGTTTGCCTAACAAACGACGTAAAAACCGAGACTGCAGGTATTATGGGTCACGATATATTTGCTCTCATATGGACATGTGGTTGATTTGACGAAGCTGACCCTTGTATTTCTTGAGACATGGATGCTTCTGCATTTATCTTCGATACGGAATTCGATATCGTCATATAAATTGCATGGATTTTGTGTCAAAGTTTGCTTAACAAACGACGTAAGAAGCGAGACTGCAGATATTATGGGTCACGATAAGTTTGCTCTCATATGGACATGTGATTGATTTGACAAAGCTGACCCATGTATTTCTTGCGACTTGGATGATTCTGCATCTACCTTCATAACGTAGTTCGATATCGTCATATAGATTGCATGGATTTTGTGTCAAAGTTTGCTTAACAAACGACGTAAGAAGCGAGACTACAGATATTATGGGTTACGATATATTTGCTCTCATATGGACATGTGATTGATTTGACAAAGCTGACCCTTGTATTTCTTGAGACATGGATGCTTCTGCATCTATCTTCGATACGGAATTCGATATCGTCATATAAATTGCATGGATTTTGTGTCAAAGTTTGCTTAACAAACGACGTAAGAAGCGAGACTGCAGATATTATGGGTCACGATATATTTGCTCTCATATGGACATGTGATTGATTTGACAAAGCTGACCCATGTATTTCTTGAGACTTGGATGCTTCTGCATCTACCTTCAAAACGTAATTCAATATCGTCATATAGATTGCATGGATTGTGTGTCAAGGTTTGCTAAACAAACGACGTAAGAAGCGAGACTGAAGATATTATGGGTCACGATATATTTGCTCTCATATGGACATGTGATTGATTTGACAAAGCTGACCCATGTATTGTTTGAGACTTGGATGCTTCTGCATCTATCTTCGAGACGGAATTCGATATCGTCATATAAGTTGCATGGATTGTGTGTCAAAGTTTGCTTAACTAACGGGGTAAGAATCGAGGCTGCAGATATTATGGGTCACGACATATTTGGTCTCATATGGACATGTGATTGATTTGATAAAGCTAACCCTTGTAATTCTTGAGACATGGATGCTTCTGCATCTATCTTGGAAAGGGACTTCGATATCGTCATGTAAATTGCATGGATTGTATGTCAAAGTTTGCCTAACAAACGACGTAAAAACCGAGACTGCAGGTATTATGGGTCACGATATATTTGCTCTCATATGGACATGTGATTGATTTGACGAAGCTGACCCTTGTATTTCTTGAGACATGGATGCTTCTGCATTTATCTTCGATACGGAATTCGATATCGTCATATAAATTGCATGGATTTTGTGTCAAAGTTTGCTTAACAAACGACGTAAGAAGAGAGACTGCAGATATTATGGGTCACGATAAGTTTGCTCTCATATGGACATGTGATTGATAATGACAAAGCTGACCCATGTATTTCTTGCGACTTGGATGATTCTGCATCTACCTTCAAAACGTAATTCGATATCGTCATATAGATTGCATGGATTGTGTGTCAAAGTTTGCTTAACAAACGACGTAAGAAGCGAGACTGCAGCCATTATGGGTCACGATATATTTGCTCTCATATGGACATGTGATTGATTTGACAAAGCTGGCCCATGTATTTCTTATGACTTGGATGCTTCTGCATCTACCTTCAGAACGTAATTCGATATCATCATCTAGATTGCATGGATTGTGTGTCAAAGTTTGCTTAACAAACGACGTAAGAAGCGAGACTGCAGATATTATGGGTCACGACATATTTGCTCTCATATGGGCATGCGATTGATTTGAAAAAGCTGACCCATGTATTTCTTGAGACATGGATGCTTCTGCTTCTATCTTCAAAAGGGAATTCGATATCGTCATATAAATTGCATGGATTGTGTGTCAAAGTTTGCTTAAATAACGACGTAAGAAGCGAGACTGATATTATGGGTCACGATATATTTGCTCTCATATGGACATGTGATTGATTTGACGAAGCTGACCCTTGTATTTCTTGAGACATGGATGCTTCTGCATTTATCTTCGACACGGAATTCGATATCGTCATATAAATTGCATGGATTTTGTGTCAAAGTTTGCTTAACAAACGACGTAAGAAGCGAGACTGCAGATATTATGGGTCACGATAAGTTTGCTCTCATATGGACATGTGATTGATTTGACAAAGCTGACCCATGTATTTCTTGCGACTTGGATGATTCTGCATCTACCTTCAAAACGTAATTCGATATCGTCATATAGATTGCATGGATTGTGTGTCAAAGTTTGCTTAACAAACGACGTAAGAAGCGAGACTGCAGACATTATGGGTTACGGTACATTTGCTTTCATATGGACATGTGATTGATTTGACAAAGCTGACCCTTGTATTTCTTGAGACATGGATGCTTCTGCATCTATCTTCGATACGGAATTCGATATCGTCATATAAATTGCATGGATTTTGTGTCAAAGTTTGCTTAACAAACGACGTAAGAAGCGAGACTGCAGATATTACGGGTCACGATATATTTGCTCTCATATGGACATGTGATTGATTTGACAAAGCTGACCCATGTATTTCTTGAGACTTGGATGCTTCTGCATCTACCTTCAAAACGTAATTCGATATCGTCATATAGATTGCATGGATTGTGTGTCAAAGTTTGCTTAACAAACGACGTAAGAAGCGAGACTGCAGATATTATGGGTCACAATATATTTGCTCTCATATGGACATGTGATTGATTTGACAAAGCTGACCCATGTATTGTTTGAGACTTGGATGCTTCTGCATCTTTTATCGAGACGGAATTCGATATCGTCATATAAATTGCATGGATTGTGTGTCAAAGTTTGCTTAACTAACGGGGTAAGAATCGAGGCTGCAGATATTATGGGTCACGACATATTTGGTCTCATATGGACATGTGATTGATTTGATAAAGCTAACCCTTGTAATTCTTGAGACATGGATGCTTCTGCATCTATTTTGGAAAGGGACTTCGATATCGTCATGTAAATTGCATGGATTGTATGTCAAAGTTTGCCTAACAAACGACGTAAAAACCGAGACTGCAGGTATTATGGGTCACGACATATTTGCTCTTATATAGACATGTGATTGATTTGACAAAGCTGACCCTTGTAATTCTTGAGACATGGATGCTTCTGCTTCTATCTTGGAAAGGGAATTCGATATCGTCATACAAATTGCATTGATTGTGTGTCAAAGTTTGCTTAACTAACGGGGTAAGAAACGAGGCTGCAGATATTATGGGTCACGATATATTTGCTCTCATATGGACATGTGATTGATTTGACAAAGCTGACCCATGTACTTCTTATGACTTGGATGCTTCTGCATCTACCTTCAGAACGTAATTCGATATCATCATATAGATTGCATGGATTGTGTGTCAAAGTTTGCTTAACAAACGACGTAAGAAGCGAGACTGCAGATATTATGGGTCACGACATATTTGCTCTCATATGGGCATGTGATTGATTTGACAAAGCTGACCCATGTATTTCTTGAGACATGGATGCTTCTGCTTCTATCTTCAAAAGGGAATTCGATATCGTCATATAAATTGCATGGATTGTGTGTCAAAGTTTGCTTAACTAACGACGTAAGAAGCGAGACTGCAGATATTATGGGTCACGATATATTTGCTCTCATATGGACATGTGATTGATTTGACGAAGCTGACCCATGTATTTCTTGAGACTTGGATGCTTCTGCATCTACCTTCAAAACGTAATTCGATATCGTCATATAGATTGCATGGATTGTGTGTCAAAGTTTGCTTAACAAACGACGTAAGAAGCGAGACTGCAGATATTATGGGTCACGATATATTTGCTCTCATATGGACATGTGATTGATTTGACGAAGCTGACCCATGTATTTCTTGAGACATGGATGCTTCTGCATTTATCTTCGATACGGAATTCGATATCGTCATATAAATTGCATGGATTTTGTGTCATAGTTTGCTTAACAAACGACGTAAGAAGCGAGACTGCAGATATTACGGGTCACGATATATTTGCTCTCATATGGACATGTGATTGATTTGACAAAGCTGACCCATGTATTTCTTGAGACTTGGATGCTTCTGCATCTACCTTCAAAACGTAACTCGATATCGTCATATAGATTGCATGGATTGTGTGTCAAAGTTTGCTTAACAAACGACGTAAGAAGCGAGACTGCAGATATTATGGGTCACGATATATTTGCTCTCATATGGACATGTGATTGATTTGACAAAGCTGACCCATGTATTGTTTGAGACTTGGATGCTTCTGCATCTTTTATCGAGACGGAATTTGATATCGTCATATAAATTGCATGGATTGTGTGTCAAAGTTTGCTTAACTAACGACGTAAGAAGCGAGACTGCAGATATTATGGGTCACGATAAGTTTGCTCTCATATGGACATGTGATTGATTTGACAAAGCTGACCCATGTATTTCTTGCGACTTGGATGCTTCTGCATCTACCTTCAAAACGTAATTCGATATCGTCATATAGATTGCATGGATTGTGTGTCAAAGTTTGCTTAACAAACGACGTAAGAAGCGAGACTGCAGATATTATGGGTCACGATATATTTGCTCTCATATGGACATGTGATTGATTTGACGAAGCTGACCCTTGTAATTCTTGAGACATGGATGCTTCTATCTTGGAAAGGGAACTCGATATCGCCGTGTAAATTGCATGGATTGTGTGTCAAAGTTTTCTTAACAAACGACGGAAGAAACAAGACAGCAGATATTATGGGTCACGGTATATTTGCTCTCATATGAACATGTGATTGATTTGACAAAGCTGACCCATGTATTTCTTAAGACTTGGATGCTTCTGCATCTATCTTCAAAAGGGAATTCGATATCGTTATATAAATTGCATGGATTGTGTGTCAAAGTTTGCTTAACTAACGGGGTAAGAAACGAGGCTGCAGATATTATGGGTCACGATATATTTGCTCTCATATGGACATGTGATTGATTTGACAAAGCTGACCCATGTATTTCTTAAGACTTGGATGCTTCTGCATCTATCTTCGAGACGGAATTCGATATCGTCATATAAATTGCATGGATTATGTGTCAAAGTTTGCTTAACAAACGACGTAAGAAACGAGACTGCAGATATTATGGGTCACGATATATATGCTTTCATATGGACATGTGAATGATTTGACAAAGCTGACCCATGTATTGTTTGAGACTTGGATGCTTCTGCATCTATCTTCGAGACGGAATTCGATATCGTTATATAAATTGCATGGATTTTGTGCCAAAGTTTGCTTAACAAACGACGTAAGAAGCGAGACTGCAGATATTATGGGTCACGATATATTTGCTCTCATATGGACATGTGAATGATTTGACAAAGCTGACCCATGTATTTTTGAGACTTGGATGCTTCTGCTTCTATCTTGGAAAGGGAATTCGATATCGTCATATAAATTGCATTGATTGTGTGTCAAAATTTGCTTAATAAACGACTTAAGAAACGACACTGCAGATATTATGGGTCACGATATATATGCTTTCATATGGACATGTGAATGATTTGACAAAGCTGACCCATGTATTGTTTGAGACTTGGATGCTTCTGCATCTATCTTCGAGACGGAATTCGATATCGTTATATAAATTGCATGGATTTTGTGCCAAAGTTTGCTTAACAAACGACGTAAGAAGCGAGACCGCAGATATTATGGGTCACGATATATTTGCTCTCATATGGACATGTGATTGATTTGACGAAGTTGGCCCTTGCATTTCATGAGACTTGGATGCTTCTGCATCTATCTTTGAAACGGAACTCGATATCGTCATATAAATTACATAGATTGTGTGTCAAAGTTTGCTTAACAAACGACATGAGAACCGAGACTGCAGATATTATGGGTCACTATATGTTTGCTCTCATATGGACATGTGATTGATTTGACGAAGTTGACCCTTGCATTTCATGAGACTTGGATGCTTCTGCATCTATCTTCGAAACGAAACTCGATATCGTCATATAAATTACATAGATTGTGTGTCAAAGTTTGCTTAACAAACGACGTGAGAACCGAGAGTGCAGATATTATGGGTCACGATATATTTGCTCTCATATGGACATGTGATTGATTTGACAAAGCTGACCCTTGTATTTCTTGAGACATGGATGCTTCTGCTTCTATCTTGGAAAGGTAATTCGATATCGTCATATAAATTGCATTAATTGTGTGTCAAAATTTGCTTAACAAACGACGTAAGAAGCGAGACGGCAGATATTATTTGTCACGATATATTTGCTCTCATATGGACATGTGATTGACCTTTGCATTTCATGAGACTTGGATGCTTCTGCATCTATCTTCGAAACGGAATTTTATATCGTCTTATAAGTTGCACGGATTGTGTGTCAAAGTTTGCTTAACAAACGACATGAGAAACGACACTGCAGATATTATGGGTCACGATATATTTGCTCTCATATGGACATGTGATTGATTTGACAAAGCTGACCCATGTATTTCTTAAGACTTGGATGCTTCTGCATCTACATTCAAAACGGAATTCGATATCTTCATATAAACTGAATGGCTTGTGTGTCAAAGTTTGCTTAACAAACGACGTAAGAAACGATGCTGCAGATATTATGGGTCACGATATATTTGCACTTGAATGGGCATGTGATTGATTTGACAAATCTGACCCATGTATTTCTTGAGACTTGGATGCTTCTGCATCTACCTTCAAAACGGAATTCGATATCGTCATATAAATTGCATTGATTGTGTGTCAAAGTTTGCTTAACAATCGTCGTAAGAAGCGAGACTGCAGATATTAGGGTCACGATATATTTGATTTCATATGGAAATGTGATTGATTTGACAAATTTAACCCTTGTTTTTCTTGAGACATGGATGCTTCTGCATCTATCTTCGAAACGGAATTCTATATCGTCTTATAAGTTGCACGGATTGTGTGTCAAAGTTTGCTTAACAAACGACGTAGGAAGCGAGACGACAGATATTATGGGTCACGACATATTTGCTCTCATATGGATATGTGATTGATTTGACAAAGCTGACCCATGTATTTCTTAAGACTTGGATGCTTCTGCATCTATCTTCGAGACGGAATTCGATATCGTCATATAAATTGGATGGATTGTGTCAAAGTTTGCTTAACAAACGACGTAAGAAACGAGACTGCAGATATTATGAGTCACGATATATTTGCTTTCATATGGACATGTGAATGATTTGACAAAGCTGACCCATGTATTGTTTGAGACATGGATGCTTCTGCATCTATCTTCGAGACGGAATTCGATATCGTCATATAAATTGCATTGATTGTGTGTCAAAATTTGCTTAACAAACGACGTAAGAAGCGAGACGGCAGATATTATGGGTCACGATATATTTGCTTTCATATGGACATGTGAATGATTTGACAAAGCTGACCCATGTATTTCTTCAGACTTGGATGTTTCTGCTTCTATCTTGGAAAGGTAATTCGATATCGTCATATAAATTGAATTGATTGTGTGTCAAAGTTTGCTTAACAAACGACGTGAGAACCGAGACTGCAGATATTATGGGTCACGATATATTTCCTCTCATATGGGCATGTGATTGATTTGACAAAGCTGACCCTTGTATTTCTTGAGACATGGATGCTTCTGCTTCTATCTTGGAAAGGGAATTCGATATCGTCATATAAATTGCATTAATTGTGTGTCAAAATTTGCTTAACAAGCGACGTAAGAAGCGAGACGGCAGATATTATGGGTCACGATATATTTGCTCTCATATGGACATGTGATTGATTTGACGAAGCTGACCCTTGCATTTCATGAGACTTGGATACTTCTGCATCTATCTTCGAAACGGAATTCTATATCGTCTTATAAGTTGCACGGATTGTGTGTCAAAGTTTGCTTAACAAACGACGTAGGAAGCGAGACGGCAGATATTATGGGTCACGACATATTTGCTCTCATATGGACATGTGATTGATTTGACAAAGCTGACCCATGTATTTCTTAAGACTTGGATGCTTCTGCATCTACATTCAAAACGGAATTCGATATCGTCATATAAACTGCATGGATTGTGTGTCAAAGTTTGTTAACAAACGACGTAAGTAGCGAGACTGCAGATATTATGGGTCACGATATATTTGCTCTCATATGGACATGTGATTGATTTGACAAATCTGACCCTTGTATTTCTTGAGACATGGATGCTTCTGCATCTATCTTCGAGACGGAATTCGATATCGTCATATAAATTGCATTGTTTGCGTGTCAAAGTATGCTTAACAAACGACGTAAGAAGCAAGACTGCAGATATTATGGATCACGATATATTTGCTCTCATATGGACATGTGATTGATTTGACAAAGCTGACCCTTGTATTTCTTGAGACATGGATGCTTCTGCTTCTATCTTCAAAAGGGAATTCGATATCGTGAAAGTTTGCTTAACTAACGGGGTAAGAAACGAGTCTGCAGATATTATGGGTCACCATATATTTGCTCTCATATGGACATGTGATTGATTTGACAAATCTGACCCATGTATTTCTGAAGACTTGGATGCTTCTGCTTCTATCTTCGATACGGAATTCGATATCGTCATATAAACTGCATGGATTGTGTGTCAAAGTTTGCTTAACAAACGCCGTAGGAAGCGAGACGGCAGATATTATGGGTCACGACATATTTGCTTTCATATGGACATGTGAATGATTTGACAAAGCTGACCCATATATTTCTTGAGACTTGGATGTTTCTGCTTCTATCTTGGAAAGGGAATTCGATATCGTCATATAAATTGAATTGATTGTGTGTCAAAATTTGCTTAACAAACGACGTGAGAACCGATACTGCAGATATTATGGGTCACGATATATTTGCTCTCATATGGACATGTGATTGATTTGACGAAGTTGACCCTTGCATTTCATGAGACTTGGATGCTTCTGCATCTATCTTCGAAACGGATTTCCATATCGTCATATAAATTACATAGATTGTGTGTCAAAGTTTGCTTAACAAACGACGTGAGAACCGAGACTGCAGATATTATGGGTCACGATATATTTCCTCTCATATGGACATGTGATTGATTTGACAAAGCTGACCCTTGTATTTCTTGAGACATGGATGCTTCTGCTTCTATCTTGGAAAGGGAATTCGATATCGTCATATAAATTGCATTGATTGTGTGTCAAAATTTGCTTAACAAGCGACGTAAGAAGCGAGACGGCAGGTATTATGGGTCACGATATATTTGCTCTCATATGGACATGTGATTGATTTGACGAAGCTGACCCTTGCATTTCATGAGACTTGGATACTTCTGCATCTATCTTCGAAACGGAATTCTATATCGTCTTATAAGTTGCACGGATTGTGTGTCAAAGTTTGCTTAACAAACGACGTAGGAAGCGAGACGGCAGATATTATGGGTCACGATATATTTGCTCTCGTATGGGCATGTGATTGATTTGACAAATCTGACCCATGTATATCTTGAGACTTGGATGCTTCTGCATCTACCTTCAAAGCGGAATTCGATATCGTCATATAAATTGCATGGATTGTGTGTCAAAATTTGCTTAACAAACGTCGTAAGAAGCGAGACTGCAGATATTATGGGTCACGATATATTTGCTCTCATATGGACATGTGATTGATTTGACAAAGCTGACCCTTGTATTTCTTGAGACATGGATGCTTCTGCATCTATCTTCGAGACGGAATTCGATATCGTCATATAAATTGCACTGTTTGCGTGTCAAAGTATGCTTAACAAACGACGTAAGAAGCAAGACTGCAGATATTATGGATCACGAGATATTTGCTCTCATATGGACATGTGATTGATTTGACAAAGCTGACGCTTGTATTTCTTGAGACATGGATGCTTCTGCTTCTATCTTCAAAAGGAAATTTGATATCGTCAAAGTTTGCTTAACTAACGGGGTAAGAAACGAGGCTGCAGATATTATGGGTCACCATATATTTGCTCTCATATGGACATGTGATTGATTTGACAAAGCTGACCCATGTATTTCTTAAGACTTGGATGCTTCTGCATCTATCTTCGATACGGAATTCGATATCGTCATATAAATTGCATGGATTGTGTGTAAAAGTTTGCTTAACAAACGACGTAAGAAACGAGACTGCAGATATTATGAGTCACGATATATTTGCTTTCATATGGACATGTGAATGTCCGACGTGAGAACCGAGACTGCAGATATTATGGGTCACGATATATTTCCTCTCATATGGACATGTGATTGATTTGACAAAGCTGACCCTTGTATTTCTTGAGACATGGATGCTTCTGCTTCTATCTTGGAAAGGGAATTGCATTAATTGTGTGTCAAAATTTGCTTAACAAGCGACGTAAGAAGCGAGACGGCAGATATTATGGGTCACGATATATTTGCTCTCATATGGACATGTGATTGATTTGACGAAGCTGACCCTTGCATTTCATGAGACTTGGATACTTCTGCATCTATCTTCGAAACGGAATTCTATATCGTCTTATAAGTTGCACGGATTGTGTGTCAAAGTTTGCTTAACAAACGACGTAGGAAGCGAGACGGCAGATATTATGGGTCACGACATATTTGCTCTCATATGGACATGTGATTGATTTGACAAAGCTGACCCATGTATTTCTTAAGACTTGGATGCTTCTGCATCTACATTCAAAACGGAATTCGATATCGTCATATAAACTGCATGGATTGTGTGTCAAAGTTTGCTTAACAAACGACGTAAGAAACGATGCTGCAGATATTATGGGTCACGATATATTTGCTCTCGTATGGGCATGTGATTGATTTGACAAATCTGACCCATGTATATTTTGAGACTTGGATGCTTCTGCATCTACCTTCAAAGCGGAATTCGATATCGTCATATAAATTGCATGGATTGTGTGTCAAAATTTGCTTAACAAACGTCGTAAGAAGCGAGACTGCAGATATTATGGGTCACGATATATTTGCTCTCATATGGACATGTGATTGATTTGACAAATCTGACCCTTGTATTTCTTGAGACATGGATGCTTCTGCATCTATCTTCGATACGGAATTCGATATCGCCATATAAACTGCATTGTTTGCGTGTCAAAGTATGCTTAACAAACGCCGTAGAAAGCGAGACGGCAGATATTATGGGTCACGACATATTTGCTCTCATATGGACATGTGATTGATTTGACAAAGCTGACCCTTGTATTTCTTGAGACATGGATGCTTCTGCTTCTATCTTCAAAAGGGAATTCGATATCGTCAAAGTTTGCTTAACTAACGGGGTAAGAAACGAGGCTGCAGATATTATGGGTCACCATATATTTGCTCTCATATGGACATGTGATTGATTTGACAAATCTGACCCATGTATTTCTTAAGACTTGGATGCTTCTGCATCTATCTTCGATACGGAATTCGATATCGTCATATAAACTGCATGGATTGTGTGTCAAAGTTTGCTTAACAAACGACGTAAGAAACGATGCTGCAGATATTATGGGTCACGATATATTTCCTCTCGTATGGGCATGTGATTGATTTGACAAATCTGACCCATGTATTTCTTGAGACTTGGATGCTTCTGCATCTACCTTCAAAACGGAATTCGATATCGTCATATAAATTGCATGGATTGTGTGTCAAAGTTTGCTTAACAAACGCCGTAGAAAGCGAGACGGCAGATATTATGGGTCACGACATATTTGCTTTCATATGGACATGTGAATGATTTGACAAAGCTGACCCATGTATTTCTTGAGACTTGGATGTTTCTGCTTCTATCTTGGAAAGGGAATTCGATATCGTCATATAAATTGAATTGATTGTGTGTCAAAATTTGCTTAACAAACGACGTGAGAACCGAAACTGCAGATATTATGGGTCACGATATATTTGCTCTCATATGGACATGTGATTGATTTGACGAAGTTGACCCTTGCATTTCATGAGACTTGGATGCTTCTGCATCTATCTTCGAAACGGATTTCCATATCGTCATATAAATTATATAGATTGTGTGTCAAAGTTTGCTTAACAAACGACGTGAGAACCGAGACTGCAGATATTATGGGTCACGATATGTTTCCTCTCATATGGACATGTGATTGATTTGACAAAGCTGACCCTTGTATTTCTTGAGACATGGATGCTTCTGCTTCTATCTTGGAAAGGGAATTCGATATCGTCATATAAATTGCATTAATTGTGTGTCAAAATTTGCTTAACAAGCGACGTAAGAAGCGAGACGGCAGATATTATGGGTCACGATATATTTGCTCTCATATGGACATGTGATTGATTTGACGAAGCTGACCCTTGCATTTCATGAGACTTGGATACTTCTGCATCTATCTTCGAAACGGAATTCTATATCGTCTTATAAGTTGCACGGATTGTGTGTCAAAGTTCGCTTAACAAACGACGTAGGAAGCGAGATGGCAGATATTATGGGTCACGATATATTTGCTCTCGTATGGGCATGTGATTGATTTGACAAATCTGACCCATGTATATCTTGAGACTTGGATGCTTCTGCATCTACCTTCAAAGCGGAATTCGATATCGTCATATAAATTGCATGGATTGTGTGTCAAAATTTGCTTAACAAACGTCGTAAGAAGCGAGACTGCAGATATTATGGGTCACGATATATTTGCTCTCATATGGACATGTGATTGATTTGACAAATCTGACCCTTGTATTTCTTGAGACATGGATGCTTCTGCATCTATCTTCGAGACGGAATTCGATATCGTCATATAAATTGCATTGTTTGCGTGTCAAAGTATGCTTAACAAACGACGTAAGAAGCAAGACTGCAGATATTATGGATCACGATATATTTGCTCTCATATGGACATGTGATTGATTTGACAAAGCTGACCCTTGTATTTCTTGAGACATGGATGCTTCTGCTTCTATCTTCAAAAGGGAATTCGATATCGTCAAAGTTTGCTTAACTAACGGGGTAAGAAACGAGGCTGCAGATATTATGGGTCACCATATATTTGCTCTCATATGGACATGTGATTGATTTGACAAAGCTGACCCATGAATTTCTTAAGACTTGGATGCTTCTGCATCTATCTTCGATACGGAATTCGATATAGTCATATAAATTGCATGGATTGTGTGTTAAAGTTTGCTTAACAAACGACGTAAGAAACGAGACTGCAGATATTATGAGTCACGATATATTTGCTTTCATATGGACATGTGAATGATTTGACAAAGCTGACCCATGTATTGTTGAGACTTGTATGCTTCAGCATCTATCTTCGAGACGGAATTCGATATCGTCATATAAATTTCATGGATTTTGTGTCAAAGTTTGGTTAACAAACGACGTAAGAAGCGAGACAGCAGATATTATGGGTCACGATATATTTGCTCTCGTATTGGCATGTGATTGATTTGACAAATCTGACCCATGTATTTCTTGAGGCTTGGATGCTTCTGCATCTACCTTCAAAACGGAATTCGATATCGTCATATAAATTGCATGGATTGTGTGTCAAAGTTTGCTTAACAAACGCCGTAGAAAGCGAGACGGCAGATATTATGGGTCACGATATATTTGCTGTCATATGGACATGTGAATGATTTGACAAAGCTGACCCATGTATTTGGAAAGGGAATTCGATATCGTCATATAAATTGAATTGATTGTGTGTCAAAATTGCTTAACAAATGACGTAAGAAGCGAGACCGCAGATATTATGGGTCACGATATATTTGCTCTCATATGGAAATGTGATTGGTTTGACGAAGTTGACCCTTGCATTTCATGAGGCTTGGATGCTTCTGCATCTATCTTCGAAACGGAATTCGATATCGTCATATAAATTACATAGATTGTGTGTCAAAGTTTGCTTAACAAACGACGTGAGAACCGAGACTGCAGATATTATAGGTCACGATATATTTGCTCTCATAATGGACATGTGATTGATTTGACAAAGCTGACCCTTGTATTTAATGACACATGGATGCTTCTGCTTCTATCTTGGAAAGGGAATTAGATATCGTCATATAAATTGCATTAATTGTGTGTCAAAATTTGCTTAACAAACGACGTAAGAAGCGAGACGGCAGATATTATGGGTCACGACATATTTGCTCTCATATGGACATGTGATTGATTTGACGAAGCTGACAATTGCATTTCATGAGACTTGGATACTTCTGCATCTATCATCGAAACGGAATTCTATATCGTCTTATAAGTTGCACGGGTTGTGTCTCAAAGTTTGCTTAACAAACGACGTAGGAAGCGAGACGGCAGATATTATGGGTCACGACATATTTGCTCTCATATGGACATGTGATTGATTTGACAAAGCTGACCCATACATTTCTTAAGACTTGGATGCTTCTGCATCTACATTCAAAACGGAATTCGATATCGTCATATAAACTGCATGGATGTGTGTCAAAGTTTGCTTAACAAACGACGTAAGAAACGATGCTGCAGATATTATGGGTCACGATATATTTGCTCTCGTATGGGCATGTAATTGATTTGACAAATCTGACCCATGTATATCTTGAGACTTGGATGCTTCTGCATCTACCTTCAAAGGGGAATTCGATATCGTCATATAAATTGCATGGATTGTGTGTCAAAGTTTGCTTAACAAACGTCGTAAGAAGCGAGACTGCAGATATTATGGGTCACGATATATTTGCTCTCATATGGACATGTGATTGATTTGACAAATCTGACCCTTGTATTTCTTGAGACATGGATGCTTCTGCATCTATCTTCGAGACGGAATTCGATATCGTCATATAAATTGCATTGTTTGCGTGTCAAAGTATGCTTAACAAACGACGTAAGAAGAAAGACTGCAGATATTATGGATCACGATATATTTGCTCTCATATGGACATGTGATTGATTTGACAAAGCTGACCCTTGTATTTCTTGAGACATGGATGCTTCTGCTTCTATCTTCAAAAGGTAATTCGATATCGTCAAAGTTTGCTTAACTAACGGGGTAAGAAACGAGGCTGCAGATATTATGGGTCACGATATATTTGCTCTCATATGGACATGTGAATGATTTGACAAAGCTGACCCATGTATTTCTTAAGACTTGGATGCTTCTGCATCTATCTTCGATACGGAATTCGATATCGTCATATAAATTGCATGGATTGTGTGTCAAAGTTTGCTTAACAAACGACGTAAGAAACGAGACTGCAGATATTATGAGTCACGATATATTTGCTTTCATATGGACATGTGAATAATTTCACAAAGCTGACCCATGTATTGTTTGAGACTTGTATGCTTCTGCATCTATCTTCGAGACGGAATTCGATATCGTCATATAAATTGCATGGATTGTGTGTCAAAGTTCGCTTAACAAACGAGGTAGGAAGCGAGATGGCAGATATTATGGGTCACGATATATTTGCTCTCGTATGGGCATGTGATTGATTTGACAAATCTGACCCATGTATATCTTGAGACTTGGATGCTTCTGCATCTACCTTCAAAGCGGAATTCGATATCGTCATATAAATTGCATGGATTGTGTGTCAAAGTTTGCTTAACAAACGCGGTAGAAAGCGAGACGGCAGATATTATGGGTCACGATATATTTGCTGTCATATGGACATGTGAATGATTTGACAAAGCTGACCCATGTATTTGGAAAGGGAATTCGATATCGTCATATAAATTGAATTGATTGTGTGTCAAAATTTGCTTAACAAATGACGTAAGAAGCGAGACCGCAGATATTATGGGTCACGATATAGTTGCTCTCATATGGACATGTGATTGGTTTGACGAAGTTGACCCTTGCATTTCATGAGGCTTGGATGCTTCTGCATCTATCTTCGAACGGAATTCGATATCGTCATATAAATTACATAGATTGTGTGTCAAAGTTTGCTTAACAAACGACGTGAGAACCGAGACTGCAGATATTATAGGTCACGATATATTTGCTCTCATATGGACATGTGATTGATTTGACAAAGCTGACCCTTGTATTTAATGACACATGGATGCTTCTGCTTCTATCTTGGAAAGGGAATTAGATATCGTCATATAAATTGCATTAATTGTGTGTCAAAATTTGCTTAACAAACGACGTAAGAAGCGAGACGGCAGATATTATGGGTCACGACATATTTGCTCTCATATGGACATGTGATTGATTTGACGAAGCTGACCCTTGCATTTCATGAGACTTGGATACTTCTGCATCTATCATCGAAACGGAATTCTATATCGTCTTATAAGTTGCACGGGTTGTGTCTCAAAGTTTGCTTAACAAACGACGTAGGAAGCGAGACGGCAGATATTATGGGTCACGACATATTTGCTCTCATATGGACATGTGATTGATTTGACAAAGCTGACCCATACATTTCTTAAGACTTGGATGCTTCTGCATCTACATTCAAAACGGAATTCGATATCGTCATATAAACTGCATGGATTGTGTGTCAAAGTTTGCTTAACAAACGACGTAAGAAACGATGCTGCAGATATTATGGGTCACGATATATTTGCTCTCGTATGGGCATGTAATTGATTTGACAAATCTGACCCATGTATATCTTGAGACTTGGATGCTTCTGCATCTACCTTCAAAGGGGAATTCGATATCGTCATATAAATTGCATGGATTGTGTGTCAAAGTTTGCTTAACAAACGTCTGTAAGAAGCGAGACTGCAGATATTATGGGTCACGATATATTTGCTCTCATATGGACATGTGATTGATTTGACAAATCTGACCCTTGTATTTCTTGAGACATGGATGCTTCTGCATCTATCTTCGAGACGGAATTCGATATCGTCATATAAATTGCATTGTTTGCGTGTCAAAGTATGCTTAACAAACGACGTAAGAAGAAAGACTGCAGATATTATGGATCACGATATATTTGCTCTCATATGGACATGTTGATTGATTTGACAAAGCTGACCCTTGTATTTCTTGAGACATGGATGCTTCTGCTTCTATCTTCAAAAGGTAATTCGATATCGTCAAAGTTTGCTTAACTAACGGGGTAAGAAACGAGGCTGCAGATATTATGGGTCACGATATATTTGCTCTCATATGGACATGTGAATGATTTGACAAAGCTGACCCATGTATTTCTTAAGACTTGGATGCTTCTGCATCTATCTTCGATACGGAATTCGATATCGTCATATAAATTGCATGGATTGTGTGTCAAAGTTTGCTTAACAAACGACGTAAGAAACGAGACTGCAGATATTATGAGTCACGATATATTTGCTTTCATATGGACATGTGAATAATTTCACAAGCTGACCCATGTATTGTTTGAGACTTGTATGCTTCTGCATCTATCTTCGAGACGGAATTCGATATCGTCATATAAATTGCATGGATTTTGTGTCAAAGTTTGGTTAACAAACGACGTAAGAAGCGAGACAGCAGATATTATGGGTCACGATATATTTGCTCCCATATGGACATGTGAATGATTTCACAAAGCTGACCCATGTATTTCTTGAGACTTGGATGCTTCTGCTTCTATCTTGGAAAGGGAATTCGATATCGTCATATAAATTGCATTGATTGTGTGTCAAAATTTGCTTAACAACCGACGTAAGAAGCGAGACCGCAGATATTATGGGTCACGATATATTTGCTCTCATATGGACATGTGATTGATTTGACGAAGTTGACCCTTGCATTTCATGAGACTTGGATGCTTCTGCATCTATCTTCGAAACGGAACTCAATATCGTCATATAAATACACAGATTGTGTGTCAAAGTTTGCTTAACAAACGACGTGAGAACCGAGACTGCAGATATTATGGGTCATGATATATTTGCTCTCATATGGACATGTGATTGATTTGACAAAGCTGACCCTTGTATTTCTTGAGACATGGATGCTTCTGCTTCTATCTTGGAAAGGGAATTCGTTATCGTCATATAAATTGCATTGATTGTGTGTCAAAATTTGCTTAACAAACCACGTAAGAAGCGAGACGGCAGATATTATGGGTCACCATATATTTGCTCTCATATGGACATGTGATTGATTTGACGAAGCTGACCCTTGAATTTCATGAGACTTGAATGCTTCTGCATCTATCTTCGTATTCTTGTTTGTCAAAGTTTGCTTAACAAACGACGTAGGAAACGAGATGGCAGATATTATGGGTCACGATATATTTGCTCTCTTATGGACATGTGATTGATTTGACGTAAGAAACGATGCTGCAGATATTATGGGTCACGATATATTTGCTCTCGTATGGGCATGTGATTGATTTGACAAATCTGACCCATATATATCTTGAGACTTGGATGCTTCTGCATCTACCTTCAAAGCGGAATTCGATATCGTCTTATAAATAGCATGGATTGTGTGTCAAAGTTCGCTTAACAAACGACGTAGAAAGCAAGACTGCAGATATTATGGGTCACGATATATTTGCTTTCATATGGACATGTGAATGATTTCACAAAGCTGACCCATGTATTGTTTGAGACTTGGATACTTCTGCATCTATCTTCGAAACGGAATTCTATATCGTCTTATAAGTTGCACGGATTGTGTGTCAAAGTTCGCTTAACAAACGACGTAGGAAGCGAGATGGCAGATATTATTGGTCACGATATATCTGCTTTCGTATGGGCATGTGATTGATTTGACAAATCTGACCCATGTATATCTTGAGACTTGGATGCTTCTGCATCTACCTTCAAAGCGGTATTCGATATCGTCATATAAATTGCATGGATTGTGTGTCAAAATTTGCTTAACAAACGTCGTAAGAAGCGAGACTGCAGATATTATGGGTCACGATATATTTGCTCTCATATGGACATGTGATTGATTTGACAAATCTGACCCTTGTATTTCTTGAGACATGGATGCTTCTGCATCTATCTTCGAGACGGAATTCGATATCGTCATATAAATTGCATTGTTTGCGTGTCAAAGTATGCTTAACAAACGACGTAAGAAGCAAGACTGCAGATATTATGGATCACGATATATTTGCTCTCATATGGACATGTGATTGATTTGACAAAGCTGACCCTTGTATTTCTTGAGACATGGATGCTTCTGCTTCTATCTTCAAAAGGGAATTCGATATCGTCAAAGTTTGCTTAACTAACGGGGTAAGAAACGAGGCTGCAGATATTATGGGTCACCATATATTTGCTCTCATATGGACATGTGATTGATTTGACAAAGCTGACCCATGTATTTCTTAAGACTTGGATGCTTCTGCATCTATCTTCGATACGGAATTCGATATCGTCATATAAATTGCAAGGATTATGTGTCAAAGTTTGCTTAACAAACGACGTAAGAAACGAGACTGCAGATATTATGAGTCACGATATATTTGCTTTCATATGGACATGTGAATGATTTGACAAAGCTGACCCATGTATTGTTTGAGACTTGTATGCTTCTGCATCTATCTTCGAGACGGAATTCGATATCGTCATATAAATTGCATGGATTTTGTGTCAAAGTTTGGTTAACAAACGACGTAAGGAGCGAGACAGCAGATATTATGGGTCACGATATATTTGCTCTCGTATTGGCATGTGATTGATTTGACAAATCTGACCCATGTATTTCTTGAGACTTGGATGCTTCTGCATCTACCTTCAAAACAGAATTCGATATCGTCATATAAATTGTATGGATTGTGTGTCAAAGTTTGCTTAACAAACGCCGTAGAAAGCGAGACGGCAGATATTATGGGTCACGATATATTTGCTTTCATATGGACATGTGAATGATTTGACAAAGCTGACCCATGTATTTGGAAAGGGAATTCGATATCGTCATATAAATTGAATTGATTGTGTGTCAAAATTTGCTTAACAAATGACGCAAGAAGCGAGACCGCAGATATTATGGGTCACGATATATTTGCTCTCATATGGACATGTGATTGGTTTGACGAAGTTGACCCTTGCATTTCATGAGGCTTGGATGCTTCTGCATCTATCTTCGAAACGGAATTCGATATCGTCATATAAATTACACAGATTGTGTGTCAAAGTTTGCTTAACAAACGACGTGAGAACCGAGACTGCAGATATTATAGGTCACGATATATTTGCTCTCATATGGACATGTGATTGATTTGACAAAGCTGACCCTTGTATTTAATGACACATGGATGCTTCTGCTTCTATCTTGGAAAGGGAATTAGATATCGTCATATAAATTGCATTAATTGTGTGTCAAAATTTGCTTAACAAACGACGTAAGAAGCGAGACGGCAGATATTATGGGTCACGATATATTTGCTCTCATATGGACATGTGATTGATTTGACGAAGCTGACCCTTGCATTTCATGAGACTTGGATACTTCTGCATCTATCTTCGAAACGGAATTCTATATCGTCTTATAAGTTGCACGGGTTGTGTGTCAAAGTTTGCTTAACAAACGACGTAGGAAGCGAGACGGCAGATATTATGGGTCACGACATATTTGCTCTCATATGGACATGTGATTGATTTGACAAAGCTGACCCATATATTTCTTAAGACTTGGATGCTTCTGCATCTACATTCAAAACGGAATTCGATATCGTCATATAAACTGCATGGATTGTGTGTCAAAGTTTGCTTAACAAACGACGTAAGAAACGATGCTGCAGATATTATGGGTCACGATATATTTGCTCTCGTATGGGCATGTAATTGATTTGACAAATCTGACCCATGTATATCTTGAGACTTGGATGCTTCTGCATCTACCTTCAAAGGGGAATTCGATATCGTCATATAAATTGCATGGATTGTGTGTCAAAGTTTGCTTAACAAACGTCGTAAGAAGCGAGACTGCAGATATTATGGGTCACGATATATTTGCTCTCATATGGACATGTGATTGATTTGACAAATCTGACCCTTGTATTTCTTGAGACATGGATGCTTCTGCATCTATCTTCGAGACGGAATTCGATATCGTCATATAAATTGCATTGTTTGCGTGTCAAAGTATGCTTAACAAACGACGTAAGAAGAAAGACTGCAGATATTATGGATCACGATATATTTGCTCTCATATGGACATGTGATTGATTTGACAAAGCTGACCCTTGTATTTCTTGAGACATGGATGCTTCTGCTTCTATCTTCAAAAGGTAATTCGATATCGTCAAAGTTTGCTTAACTAACGGGGTAAGAAACGAGGCTGCAGATATTATGGGTCACGATATATTTGCTCTCATATGGACATGTGATTGATTTGACAAAGCTGACCCATGTATTTCTTAAGACTTGGATGCTTCTGCATCTATCTTCGATACGGAATTCGATATCGTCATATAAATTGCATGGATTGTGTGTCAAAGTTTGCTTAACAAAAGACGTAAGAAACGAGACTGCAGATATTATGAGTCACGATATATTTGCTTTCATATGGACATGTGAATGATTTCACAAAGCTGACCCATGTATTGTTTGAGACTTGTATGCTTCTGCATCTATCTTCGAGACGGAATTCGATATCGTCATATAAATTGCATGGATTTTGTGTCAAAGTTTGGTTAACAAACGACGTAAGAAGCGAGACAGCAGATATTATGGGTCACGATATATTTGCTCTCATATGGACATGTGATTGATTTGACGAAGTTGACCCTTGCATTTCATGAGACTTGGATGCTTCTGCATCTATCTTCGAAACGGAATTCGATATCGTCATATAAATTGCATGGATTTTGTGTCAAAGTTTGGTTAACAAACGACGTAAGAAGCGAGACAGCAGATATTATGGGTCACGATATATTTGCTCTCGTATTGTCATGTGATTGATTTGACAAATCTGACCCATGTATTTTTTGAGACGTGGATGCTTCTGCATCTACCTTCAAAACGGAATTCGATATCGTCATATAAATTGCATGGATTGTGTGTCAAAGTTTGCTTAACAAACGCCGTAGAAAGCGAGACGTCAGATATTATGGGTCACGATATATTTGCTTTCATATGGACATGTGAATGATTTGACAAAGCTGACCCATGTATTTGGAAAGGGAATTCGATATCGTCATATAAATTGAATTGATTGTGTGTCAAAATTTGCTTAACAAATGACGTAAGAAGCGAGACCGCAGATATTATGGGTCACGATATATTTGCTCTCATATGGACATGTGATTGGTTTGACGAAGTTGACCCTTGCATTTCATGAGGCTTGGATGCTTCTGCATCTATCTTCGAAACGGAATTCGATATCGTCATATAAATTACATAGATTGTGTGTCAAAGTTTGCTTAACAAACGACGTGAGAACCGAGACTGCAGATATTATAGGTCACGATATATTTGCTCTCATATGGACATGTGATTGATTTGACAAAGCTGACCCTTGTATTTAATGACACATGGATGCTTCTGCTTCTATCTTGGAAAGGGAATTAGATATCGTCATATAAATTGCATTAATTGTGTGTCAAAATTTGCTTAACAAACGACGTAAGAAGTGAGACGGCAGATATTATGGGTCACGATATATTTGCTCTCATATGGACATGTGATTGATTTGACGAAGCTGACCCTTGCATTTCATGAGACTTGGATACTTCTGCATCTATCTTCGAAACGGAATTCTATATCGTCTTATAAGTTGCACGGGTTGTGTGTCAAAGTTTGCTTAACAAACGACGTAGGAAGCGAGACGGCAGATATTATGGGTCACGACATATTTGCTCTCATATGGACATGTGATTGATTTGACAAAGCTGACCCATATATTTCTTAAGACTTGGATGCTTCTGCATCTACATTCAAAACGGAATTCGATATCGTCATATAAACTGCATGGATTGTGTGTCAAAGTTTGCTTAACAAACGACGTAAGAAACGATGCTGCAGATATTATGGGTCACGATATATTTGCTCTCGTATGGGCATGTAATTGATTTGACAAATCTGACCCATGTATATCTTGAGACTTGGATGCTTCTGCATCTACCTTCAAAGGGGAATTCGATATCGTCATATAAATTGCATGGATTGTGTGTCAAAGTTTGCTTAACAAACGTCGTAAGAAGCGAGACTGCAGATATTATGGGTCACGATATATTTGCTCTCATATGGACATGTGATTGATTTGACAAATCTGACCCTTGTATTTCTTGAGACATGGATGCTTCTGCATCTATCTTCGAGACGGAATTCGATATCGTCATATAAATTGCATTGTTTGCGTGTCAAAGTATGCTTAACAAACGACGTAAGAAGAAAGACTGCAGATATTATGGATCACGATATATTTGCTCTCATATGGACATGTGATTGATTTGACAAAGCTGACCCTTGTATTTCTTGAGACATGGATGCTTCTGCTTCTAAAGGGGTAAGAAACGAGGCTGCAGATATTATGGGTCACGATATATTTGCTCTCATATGGACATGTGATTGATTTGACAAAGCTGACCCATGTATTTCTTAAGACTTGGATGCTTCTGCATCTATCTTCGATACGGAATTCGATATCGTCATATAAATTGCATGGATTGTGTGTCAAAGTTTGCTTAACAAACGACGTAAGAAACGAGACTGCAGATATTATGAGTCACGATATATTTGCTTTCATATGGACATGTGAATGATTTCACAAAGCAGACCCATGTATTGTTTGAGACTTGTATGCTTCTGCATCTATCTTCGAGACGGAATTCGATATCGTCATATAAATTGCATGGATTTTGTGTCAAAGTTTGGTTAACAAACGACGTAAGAAGCGAGACAGCAGATATTATGGGTCACGATATATTTGCTCTCATATGGACATGTGATTGATTTGACGAAGTTGACCCTTGCAGTTCATGAGACTTGGATGCTTCTGCATCTATCTTCGAAACGGAACTCAATATCGTCATATAAATTACACAGATTGTGTGTCAAAGTTTGCTTATTTGCTCTCATATGGACATGTGATTGATTTGACAAAGCTGACCCTTGTATTTCTTGAGACATGGATGCTTCTGCTTCTATCTTGGAAAGGGAATTCGATATCGTCATATAAATTGCATTGATTGTGTGTCAAAATTTGCTTAACAAACAACGTAAGAAGCGAGACGGCAGATATTATGGGTCACCATATATTTGCTCTCATATGGACATGTGATTGGTTTGACGAAGCTGACCCTTGCATTTCATGAGACTTGGATGCTTCTGCATCTATCTTCGTATTCTTGTTTGTCAAAGTTTGCTTAACAAACGACGTAGGAAACGAGATGGCAGATATTATGGGTCACGATATATTTGCTCTCTTATGGACATGTGATTGATTTGACGTAAGAAACGATGCTGCAGATATTATGGGTCACGATATATTTGCTCTCGTATGGGCATGTGATTGATTTGACAAATCTGACCCATATGTACCTTGAGACTTGGATGCTTCTGCATCTACCTTCAAAGCGGAATTCGATATCGTCATATAAATTGCATGGATTGTGTGTCAAAGTTTGCTTAACAAACGTCGTAAGAAGCGAGACTGCAGATATTATGGGTCACGATATATTTGCTCTCATATGGACATGTGATTGATTTGACAAAGCTGACCCTTGTATTTCTTGAGACATGGATGCTTCTGCTTCTATCTTCAAAAGGGAATTCGATATCGTCAAAGTTTGCTTAACTAACGGGGTAAGAAACGAGGCTGCAGATATTATGGGTCACCATATATTTGCTCTCATATGGACATGTGATTGATTTGACAAAGCTGACCCATGTATTTCTTAAGACATGGATGCTTCTGCATCTATCTTCGATACGGAATTCGATATCGTCATATAAATTGCATGGATTGTGTGTCAAAGTTTGCTTAACAAACGACGTAAGAAACGAGACTGCAGATATTATGAGTCACGATATATTTGCTTTCATATGGACATGTGAATGATTTGACAAAGCTGACCCATGTATTGTTTGAGACTTCTATGCTTATGCATCTATCTTCGAGACGGAATTCGATATCGTCATATAAATTGCATGGATTTTGTGTCAAAGTTTGGTTAACAAACGACGTAAGAAGCGAGACTGCAGATATTATGGGTCACGATATATTTGCTCTCATATGGACATGTGAATGATTTGACAAAGCTGACCCATGTATTTCTTGAGACTTGGATGCTTCTGCATCTATCTTCGAAAGGGAGTTCGATATCGTCTTATAAATAGCATGGATTGTGTGTCAAAGTTTGCTTAACAAACGACGTAGAAAGCGAGACTGCAGATATTATGGGTCACGATATATTTGCTCTCATATGGACATGTGATTGATTTGACAAAGCTGACCCATGTATTTCTTAAGACTTGGATGCTTCTGCATCTACATTTAAAACTGAATTCGATATCGTCATATAAACTGCATGGATTGTGTGTCTAACTTTGCTTAACAAACGACGTAAGAAACGATGCTGCAGATATTCTGGGTCACGATATATTTGCTCTCGTATTGGCATGTGATTGATTTGACAAATCTGACCCATGTATTTCTTGAGACTTGGATGCTTCTGCATCTACTTTCAAAATGGAATTCGATATCGTCATATAAATTACACAGATTGTGTGTCAAAGTTTGCTTAACAAACGCCGTAGAAAGCGAGACGGCAGATATTATGGGTCACGATATATTTGCTTTCATATGGACATGTGAATGATTTGACAAAGCTGACCCATGTATTTCTTGAAACTTGAATGCTTCTGCTTCTATCTTGGAAAGGGAATTCGATATCGTCATATAAATTGAATTGATTGTGTGTCAAAATTTGCTTAACAAACGACGTAAGAAGCGAGACCGCAGATATTATGGGTCACGATATATTTGCTCTCATATGGACATGTGATTGATTTGACGAAGTTGACCCTTGCATTTCATGAGACTTGGATGCTTCTGCATCTATCTTCGAAGCGGAATTCGATATCGTCATATAAATTACATAAATTGTTTGTCAAAGTTTGCTTAACAAACGACGTGAGAACCGAGACTGCAGATATTATGGGTCACGATATATTTGCTCTCATATGGACATGTGATTGATTTGACAAAGCTGACCCTTGTATTTCTTGAGACATGGATGCTTCTGCTTCTATCTTGGAAAGGGAATTCGATATCGTCATATAAATTGCATTAATTGTGTGTCAAAGTTTGCTTAACAAACGACGTGAGAACCGAGACTGCAGATAATAGCTTCGTTCCAGTACTTTTCTAGTGGCAAAAGTTGCAAAAGAGAGAACTCTCAAAAATGGCTACTTTTTCCAAAATGTACGGGAACGGAAAAATTGTAGAAATGGGAAAATGTGTCAAAATTAAAAAAATGTAAACACTTCGAGTCTAAATCAGACTATATTACCCTAAATGAAAAGGACGCCAAACAAAAAATTAAACAGAAGGAGAAGGAAATCAGATAAATTAAAAAAATAATAAATTAAACTTAATAAATTAAAATAAAGTGTAACAAATAAATCGAAATATAAATATTTTGATTTTACTATACTGAAAAAATGGAAGGTGAGTAGAATTGTATTAATTCATTTATTCTTATCATTTATTATTAACATTCTTTTTCCAGAGTGTCAAGATTATGCAGAGGAATATCTGGAATTGGAGTACGACCAACCGCAAAATGTCGAGAAACAAACCTGGCTGGAGGCTCCAGTGAAAATGATGCTGAGTCTTTTGGAAGATTTGATGCCAAAAGTTGGAAAGACAGCGAACATCAAAAATAAAAAGAAACTTTGGCAAATCATAAGCCAAAATTTAAATGAGAATGGGTAAGTTTTCAATTTAGACCTCTGTCTGTTGTGATTGCAGCTTGCCGATGTCCAACTTTCGTGTTGTGTCTGCTCGGACTTTATTTGTTATGTTTAATCGGGAACGAACAAGGTAGTGATACGAGTCGATGTTTGCTCCTCAGAACGATCATATATCCAACACGCTCGATGAATGTCTTCCATCTATCACAACGTGATCAATTTGATGTCTTGAGTAACTTTAATACTGTGCAATGTGAAGGGCAACGGCCATATGTTTCTTCTAAGTGCTCACAAATATATATTTGGTTTGCTCGTCCTTGTTTAGGTTAGGGTATGTGCGTAAATAAGACTGATGTTTAAAATTTTGGTCTTTAATCCACCAGAGGGCCACTGGAGACCATATTTTTTAACCAACAAAACTAATGTTTCATATCATCGTATTTCCTGTATAGCAGTAGTATCGACTTGCGAAGTAGTATTTCTGCCAGTGCTTAAACTGCACCTTCTCTAAAAAAGTACTAACATTCCAAGACGGTTTTGTTTCCCTTTAATTTTTTAAAGTTTGATGTTTTTTAAGGGTTATTAACCCGACGTCCACATGTTGGATCACTACTTTTAGCGGGTGTAGCTTTTATCATATTAACGTTTAAACATTTATGGAAATTATATTGAATGTACGTTTTGTGCCTAATTTTAGGTATTCTTTTACTGCCGATCAAGTTCACTCAAAGTTTAGAACGATGGAAAGACGTTTCAAAAAGGTTAAACTCAATAATTCATTAACGGGCCGAAATAAATTAACATGCCCTTTTGAGATGTGAGTATATTTAAGGTTTTCTTTTAATTATTCGACTGTCTAACATCACTACCTGTTATTTATAAATACGAACTGATAATGGATTCATGCAGATTGTGATGTAAAAATAAATTTGTGGGACGCAAATTCAGATTTCTTATACTTTTTTATATAGGGAACTAGAAAATTTGTTGGACGACAAAAAGTCAATAAGCCCAGATTATGTGCTGGATAGTGAAAGTATCGCAGGAAAGCTGGACAACGTTGTTGATGATACAAACGTTATTGAAGATTCTGAAGATATTGGTAAGACGAACAAATTCTTCTTTGGATCTTTGATTTATGCCGACTTCTACACACATGGGTAACTACGTTATTACAGTATTGTAATACATCAATACCCAATGGTATATTTACACATTTTACATATTTATTGCCACACCTTTGATGTTCACTATCGTAGCTTTATTTTACCAAGAAGACATATACAAAAATTACACTGCCTACACTTATATAGTCGTCATATTTTCTATCCGAAACATAATACTTGAAATCAGCCTTACATTCCTGTGTAATATGGAATTTAATATTAGCCGTTGGTTAGATCTTCCAACCTATTTGGTTGTACTATGTATAAGGTTTAGGAGCATTTACTATGTCCACACAAAATATAACTTGCCTCTCTTTTTAGGCACGTTCAAGGCTTTAAAGAAATATAAACAAATTATGATATACATATGTATGTATCGCTCACTTCCGTATCGTCAGATGCTTTGTAGTTTTTAAACTTCGTCAAAATATTTCAGCTCTACACTCATGAATTGCTCCTCGAAAATGCAACTAAATGCATCAGAAATAAAAATGATACATGTTTGCTTTTTACCTCCGTTAAAAATGGGCAATTGTGATGTTTTGTAATACATTTGTTAAGTATTACGGCGTTATGAAACATGATACTTCAGACATTTGCAGTCATCTGATTATACGGAAGTCAGGGTATATTTACATTTTAAATAGAAAAAATTACCAAAACTACTACATACAATCTTTGTAATTAATTATCTATCTCACAAATGCCTAAACATATAAACTTTTTATTCTAATTTTAGATGGTCCCTCATGTTCCAAACCGAGTTTAAAAAAAGGTATGTATTAAAAATATAATAAAAAGCATTTTGCATACATGCAATAAGCTGTTAATTTTTTTCAGTTGCAGAAAATCCAAAGCAAAAGTCTGTTAAACTATTAGAAAAAATAGTTAAGGAAAAAAAGGATTTTCATACTGCTGTATTAAAACATTTGGATGCGAAAGAGAAGCGGAACGATCGGAAATTGGAATTACTCGAAAAGATTGCAGCCCATATATTTAATAATTATAATTGAATAATTCATTCCTATTATTATTCATTTGAATTAAATTTAATATACAAGGTATACTATACATCACATTGTATGTTCCTATTTCTTTATTCAATTTTCATTTTATTAAAAATAATTTTAATTACTTTGTTACTCTAATTTAATATCCTCACTATACATTTGTATATTCTACTAAGTAGATTGAAAATGAAAGACATGTTTGAATTTATAAAACAATATTTATAATTTTTTTAATAATTTTTAAAAATAATTACATACATAAATTGTTTGTTATAAAAACATTGAATTTTATACATGTTATTATTAAATAAAAAATAATTTATTTTCAATATCATTTAATAAAAATGAAGAGAAATGTAAACAGGGACAATACATTTTGTTTCATTTATAAAATAAGAGCTTTAATGGAACATTAGTTTTATAGTATGTTGTATAAGAGTAGAGAAAAGTATATTACAAAAAAATAAGGATTTGTTAACATAAGTTTGCTTAACAATCGACGTAAGAAACGAGGCTGCAGATATTATGGGTCACGATATATTTGCTCTCATATGGACATGTGATTGGTTTGACAAAGCTGACCCATGTATTTCTTAAGACTTGGATGCTTCTGCATATATCTTCGAAAGGGAGTTCGATATCGTCTTATAAATTGCATGGATTGTGTGCCAAAGTTTGCTTAACAAACGACGTAAGAAACGAGACTGCAGATATTATGAGTCACGATATATTTGCTTTCATATGGACATGTGTATGATTTCACAAAGCTGACCCATGTATTGTTTGAGACTTGTATGCTTCTGCATCTATATTCGAGACGGAATTCGATATCGTCATATAAATTGCATGGATTTTGTGTCAAAGTTTGGTTAACAAACGACGTAAGAAGCGAGACAGCAGATATTATGGGTCACGATATATTTGCTCTCATATGGACATGTGAATGATTTGACAAAGCTGACCCATGTATTTCTTGAGACTTGGATGCTTCTGCTTCTATCTTGGAAAGGGAATTCGATATCGTCATATAAATTGCGTTGATTGTGTGTCAAAACTTGCTTAACAAACGACGTAAGAAGCGAGACCGCAGATATTATGGGTCACGATATATTTGCTCTCATATGGACATGTGATTGATTTGACGAAGTTGACCCCTGCATTTCATGAGACTTGGATGCTTCTGCATCTATCTTCGAAACGGAACTCGATATCGTCATATAAATTACAGTAGTTTTTAAACTTCGTCAAAATATTTCAGCTCTACACTCATGAATTGCTCCTCGAAAATGCAACTAAATGCATCAGAAATAAAAATGATACATGTTTGCTTTTTACCTGCGTTAAAAATGGGCAATTGTGATGTTTTGTAATACATTTGTTAAGTATTACGGCGTTATGAAACATGATACTTCAGACATTTGCAGTCATCTGATTATACGGAAGTCAGGGTATATTTACATTTTAAATAGAAAAAATTACCAAAACTACTACATACAATCTTTGTAATTAATTATCTATCTCACAAATGCCTAAACATATAAACTTTTTATTCTAATTTTAGATGGTCCCTCATGTTCCAAACCGAGTTTAAAAAAAGGTATGTATTAAAAATATAATAAAAAGCATTTTGCATACATGCAATAAGCTGTTAATTTTTTTCAGTTGCAGAAAATCCAAAGCAAAAGTCTGTTAAACTATTAGAAGAAATAGTTAAGGAAAAAAAGGATTTTCATACTGCTGTATTAAAACATTTGGATGCGAAAGAGAAGCGGAACGATCGGAAATTGGAATTACTCGAAAAGATTGCAGCCCATATATTTAATAATTATAATTGAATAATTCATTCCTATTATTATTCATTTGAATTAAATTTAATATACAAGGTATACTATACATCACATTGTATGTTCCTATTTCTTTATTCAATTTTCATTTTATTAAAAATAATTTTAATTACTTTGTTACTCTAATTTAATATCCTCACTATACATTTGTATATTCTACTAAGTAGATTGAAAATGAAAGACATGTTTGAATTTATAAAACAATATTTATAATTTTTTTAATAATTTTTAAAAATAATTACATACATAAATTGTTTGTTATAAAAACATTGAATTTTATACATGTTATTATTAAATAAAAAATAATTTATTTTCAATATCATTTAATAAAAATGAAGAGAAATGTAAACAGGACAATACATTTTGTTTCATTTATAAAATAAGAGCTTTAATGGAACATTAGTTTTATAGTATGTTGTATAAGAGTAGAGAAAAGTATATTACAAAAAAATAAGGATTTGTTAACATAAGTTTGCTTAACAATCGACGTAAGAAACGAGGCTGCAGATATTATGGGTCACGATATATTTGCTCTCATATGGACATGTGATTGGTTTGACAAAGCTGACCCATGTATTTCTTAAGACTTGGATGCTTCTGCATCTATCTTCGAAAGGGAGTTCGATATCGTCTTATAAATTGCATGGATTGTGTGCCAAAGTTTGCTTAACAAACGACGTAAGAAACGAGACTGCAGATATTATGAGTCACGATATATTTGCTTTCATATGGACATGTGTATGATTTCACAAAGCTGACCCATGTATTGTTTGAGACTTGTATGCTTCTGCATCTATATTCGAGACGGAATTCGATATCGTCATATAAATTGCATGGATTTTGTGTCAAAGTTTGGTTAACAAACGACGTAAGAAGCGAGACAGCAGATATTATGGGTCACGATATATTTGCTCTCATATGGACATGTGAATGATTTGACAAAGCTGACCCATGTATTTCTTGAGACTTGGATGCTTCTGCTTCTATCTTGGAAAGGGAATTCGATATCGTCATATAAATTGCGTTGATTGTGTGTCAAAACTTGCTTAACAAACGACGTAAGAAGCGAGACCGCAGATATTATGGGTCACGATATATTTGCTCTCATATGGACATGTGATTGATTTGACGAAGTTGACCCCTGCATTTCATGAGACTTGGATGCTTCTGCATCTATCTTCGAAACGGAACTCGATATCGTCATATAAATTACATAGATTGTGTGTCAAAGTTTGCTTAACAAACGACGTGAGAACCGAGACTGCAGATATTATGAGTCATGATATATTTGCTCTCATATGGACATGTGATTGATTTGACAAAGCTGACCCTTGTATTTCTTGAGACATGGATGCTTCTGCTTCTATCTTGGAAAGGGAATTCGATATCGTCATATAAATTGCATTGATTGTGTGTCAAAATTTGCTTAACAAACGACGTAAGAATCGAGACTGCAGATATTATGAGTCATGATATATTTGCTCTCATATGGACATGTGATTGATTTGACAAAGCTGACCCTTGTATTTCTTGAGACATGGATGCTTCTGCTTCTATCTTGGAAAGGGAATTCGATATCGTCATATAAATTGCATTGATTGTGTGTCAAAATTTGCTTAACAAACGACGTAAGAATCGAGACGGCAGATGTTATGGGTCACCATATATTTGCTCTCATATGGACATGTGATTGATTTGACGAAGCTGACCCATGCATTTCATGAGACTTGGATGCTTCTGCATCTATCTTCGTATTCTTGTGTGTCAAAGTTTGCTTAACAAACGACGTAGGAAGCGAGATGGCAGATATTATGGGTCACGATATATTTGCTCTCATATGGACATGTGATTTATTTGACGAAGCTGACCCTTGCATTTCATGAGACTTGGATGCTTCTGCATCTATCTTCGAAACGGAGTTCGATATCGTCATATAAATTGCACGGATTGTGTGTCAAAGTTTGCTTAACAAACAACGTAAGAAGCGAGACTGCAGATATTATGGGTCACGACATATTTGCTCTCATATGGACATGTGATTGATTTCACAAAGCTGACCCATGTATTTCTTGAGACATGGATGCTTCTGCTTCTATCTTCAAAAGGGAATTCGATATCGTCAAAGTTTTCTTAACTAACGGGGTAAGAAACGAGGCTGCAGATATTATGGGTCACGATATATTTGCTCTCATATGGACATGTGAATGATTTGACAAAGCTGACCCATGTATTTCTTAAGACTTGGATGCTTCTGCATCTATCTTCGAGACGGAATTCGATATCGTCATATAAATTGCACTGATTGTGTTTCAAAATTTGCTGAACAAACGACGTAAGAAATGAGACTGCAGATATTATGGGTCACGATATATTTGCTTTCATATGGACATGTGAATGATTTGACAAAGCTGACCCATGTATTGTTTGAGACTTGGATGCTTCTGCATCGAGACGGAATTCGATATCGTCATATAAATTGCATGGATTTTGTGTCAAAGTTTGCTTAACAAACGACGTAAGAAGCGAGACTGCAGATATTATGGGTCCCGATATATTTGCTCTTATATGGACATGTGAATGATTTGACAAAGCTGACCCTTGTATTTCTTGAGACATGGATGCTTCTGCTTCTATCTTCAAAAGAGAATTCGATATCGTCAAAGTTTTCTTAACTAACGGGGTAAGAAACGAGGCTGCAGATATTATGGGTCACGATATATTTGCTCTCATATGGACATGTGAATGATTTGACAAAGCTGACCCATGTATTTCTTAAGACTTGGATGCTTCTGCATCTATCTTCGAGACGGAATTCGATATCGTCATATAAACTGCATGGATTGTGTGTCAAAGTTTGCTGAACAAACGACGTAAGAAAAGAGACTGCAGATATTATGGGTCACGATATATTTGCTTTCATATGGACATGTGAATGATTTGACAAAGCTGACCCATGTATTGTTTGAGACTTGGATGCTTCTGCATCGAGACGGAATTCGATATCGTCATATAAATTGCATGGATTTTGTGTCAAAGTTTGCTTAACAAACGACGTAAGAAGCGAGACTGCAGATATTATGGGTCCCGATATATTTGCTCTTATATGGACATGTGAATGATTTGACAAAGCTGACCCATGTATTTCTTGAGACTTGGATGCTTCTGCTTCTATCTTGGAAAGGGAATTCGATATCGTCATATAAATTGCACTGATTGTGTGTCAAAATTTGCTTAACAAACGACGTAGGAAGCGAGACCGCAGATATTATGGGTCACGATATATTTGTTCTCATATGGACATGTGATTTATTTGACGAAGTTGACCCTTGCATTTCATGAGACTTGGATGCTTCTGCATATATCTTCGAAACGGAATTTTATATCGTCATATAAATTGCATGGATTGTCTGTCAAAGTTTGCTTAACAAACCACGTAGGAAGCGAGATGGCAGATATTATGGGTCACGATATATTTGCTCTCATATGGACATGTGATTGATTTGACGAAGCTGACCCTTGCATTTCATGAGACTTGGAGGCTTCTGAATCTATCTTCGAAACGGAATTCTATATCGTCTTATAAATTTCATGGATTGTGTGTCAAAGTTTGCTTAACAAACGACGTAGGAAGCGATACGGCAGGTATTATAGGTCACGATATATTTGCTCTCATATGGACATGTTATTGATTTGACGAAGCTGACCCTTGCATTTCATGAGACTTGGATGCTTCTGCATCTATCTTCGAAACGGAGTTCGATATCGTCATATAAATTGCACGGATTGTGTGTCAAAGTTTGCCTAACAAACAACGTAAGAAGCGAGACTGCAGATATTATGGGTCACGACATATTTGCTCTCATATGGACATGTGATTGATTTTACAAAGCTGACCCATGTATTTCTTGAGACATGGATGCTTCTGCATCCATCTTCGAGACGGAATTCGATATCGTCATATAAATTGCACTGATTGTGTGTCAAAATTTTCTTAACAAACGACGTAAGAAGCGAGACCGCAGATGTTATGGGTCACGATATATTTGCTCTCATATGGACATGTGATTGATTTCACAAAGCTGACCCATGTATTTCTTGAGACATGGATGCTTCTGCATCTATGCATTGAGTGTGTGTTAAAATTTGCTTAACAAACGACGTAAAAAGCGAGGCCGCAGATAATATGGGTCACGATATATTTGCTCTCATATGGAAATGTTATTGATTTGACGAAGTTTACCCTTGCATTTCATGAGACTTGGATGCTTCTGCATCTATCTTCGAGACGGAATTCGATATCGTCATATAAATTGCATGGATTGTGTGTCAAAGTTTGCTTAACAATCGACGTAAGAAACGAGGCTGCAGATATTATGGGTCACGATATATTTGCTCTCATATGGACATGTGATTGGTTTGACAAAGCTGACCCATGTATTTCTTAAGACTTGGATGCTTCTGCATCTATCTTCGAAAGGGAGTTCGCTATCGTCTTATAAATTGCATGGATTGTGTGTCAAAGTTTGCTTAACAAACGACGTAAGAAACGAGACTGCAGATATTATGAGTCACGATATATTTGCTTTTATATGGACATGTGAATGATTTCACAAAGCTGACCCATGTATTGTTTGAGACTTGTATGCTTCTGCATCTATCTTCGAGACGGAATTCGATATCGTCATATAAATTGCATGGATTTTGTGTCAAAGTTTGGTTAACAAACGTCGTAAGAAGCGAGACAGCAGATATTATGGGTCACGATATATTTGCTCTCATATGGACATGTGAATGATTTGACAAAGCTGACCCATGTATTTCTTGAGACTTGGATGCTTCTGCTTCTATCTTGGAAAGGGAATTCGATATCGTCATATAAATTGCGTTGATTGTGTGTCAAAACTTGCTTAACAAACGACGTAAGAAGCGAGACCGCAGATATTATGGGTCACGATATATTTGTTCTCATATGGACATGTGATTGATTTGACGAAGTTGACCCCTGCATTTCATGAGACTTGGATGCTTCTGCATCTATCTTCGAAACAGAACTCGATATCGTCATATAAATTACATAGATTGTGTGTCAAAGTTTGCTTAACAAACGACGTGAGAACCGAGACTGCAGATATTATGGGTCATGATATATTTGCTCTCATATGGACATGTGATTGATTTGACAAAGCTGACCCTTGTATTTCTTGAGACATGGATGCTTCTGCTTCTATCTTGGAAAGGGAATTCGATATCGTCATATAAATTGCATTGATTGTGTGTCAAAATTTGCTTAACAAACGACGTAAGAATCGAGACGGCAGATATTGTGGGTCACCATATATTTGCTCTCATATGGACATGTGATTGATTTGACGAAGCTGACCCTTGCATTTCATGAGACTTGGATGCTTCTGCATCTATCTTCGTATTCTTGTGTGTCAAAGTTTGCTTAACAAACGACGTAGGAAGCGAGATGGCAGATATTATGGGTCACGATATATTTGCTCTCATATGGACATGTGATTTATTTGACGAAGCTGACCCTTGCATTTCATGAGACTTGGATGCTTCTGCATCTATCTTCGAAACGAAATTCTATATCGTCTAATAAATTGCATGGATTGTGTGTCAAAGTTTGCTTAACAAACGACGTAGGAAGCGATACGGCAGATATTATAGGTCACGATATATTTGCTCTCATATGGACATGTTATTGATTTGACGAAGCTGACCCTTGCATTTCATGAGACTTGGATGCTTCTGCATCTATCTTGAAACGGAGTTCGATATCGTCATATAAATTGCACGGATTGTGTGTCAAAGTTTGCTTAACAAACAACGTAAGAAGCGAGACTGCAGATATTATGGGTCACGACATATTTGCTCTCATATGGACATGTGATTGATTTCACAAAGCTGACCCATGTATTTCTTGAGACATGGATGCTTCTGCATCTATGCATTGATTGTGTGTCAAAATTTGCTTAACAAACGACGTAGGAAGCGATACGGCAGATAATATGGGTCACGATATATTTGCTCTCATATGGAAATGTTATTGATTTGACGAAGTTGACCCTTGCATTTCATGAGACTTGGATGCTTCTGCATCTATCTTCGAGACGGAATTCGATATCGTCATATAAATTGTATAAATTGTATGGATTGTGTGTCAAAGTTCGCTTAACAATCGACGTAAGAAGCGAGACTGCAGATATTATGGGTCACGATATACATATTTGCTCTCATATGGAAATGTGATTGATTTGACAAAGCTGACCCATGTATTTCATGAGACATGGATGCTTCTGCATCTATCTTCGATAGGGAGTTCGATATCGTCTTATAAACTGCATGGATTGTGTGTCAAAGTTTGCTTAACAAACTTCTACGTCGTTTGTTAAGCAAACTTTGACACACAATCCATGCAGTTTATAAGACGTGACGGCAGATATTATGGGTCACGATATATTTGTTCTCATATGGACATGTGATTGATTTGACAAAGCTGACCCATGTATTTCTTAAGACTTGGATGCTTCTGCATCTACATTCAAAACGGAATTCGATATCGTCATATAAATTGCATGGATTGTGTGTCAAAGTTTGCTTAACAAACGACGTAAGAAACGATGCTGCAGATATTATGGGTCACGATATATTTGCTCTCGTATGGGCATGTGATTGATTTGACAAATCTGACCCATGTATTTCTTGAGACTTGGATGCTTCTGCATCTACCTTCAAAACGGAATTCGATATCGACATATAAATTGCATGGATTGTGTGTCAAAGTTTGCTTAACAAACGTCGTAAGAAGCGAGACTGCAGATATTATGGGTCACGATATATTTGCTCTCATATGGACATGTGATTGATTTGACAAATCTGATTGATTGTGTGTCAAAGTATGCTTAACAAACGACGTAAGAAGCAAGACTGCAGATATTTTGGATCACGATATATTTGCTCTCATATGGACATGTGATTGATTTTACAAAGCTGACCCTTGTATTTCTTGAGACATGGATGCTTCTGCTTCTATCTTCAAAAGGGAATTCGATATCGTCAAAGTTTGCTTAACTAACGGGGTAAGAAACGAGGCTGCAGATATTATGGGTCACGATATATTTGCTCTCATATGGACATGTGATTGATTTGACAAAGCTGACCCATGTATTTCTTAAGACTTGGATGCTTCTGCATCTATCTTCGAGACGGAATTCGATATCGTCATATAAACTGCATGGATTGTGTGTCAAAGTTTGCTGAACAAACGACGTAAGAAACGAGACTGCAGATATTATGGGTCGCGATATATTTGCTTTCATATGGACATGTGAATGATTTGACAAAGCTGACCCATGTATTGTTTGAGACTTGGATGCTTCTGCATCTATCTTCGAAACGGAATTCGATATCGTCATATAAATTGCATGGATTTTGTGTCAAAGTTTGCTTAACAAACGACGTAAGAAGCGAGACTGCAGATATTATGGGTCCCGATATATTTGCTCTTATATGGGCATGTGAATGATTTGACAAAACTGACCCATGTATTTCTTGAGACTTGGATGCTTCTGCTTCTATCTTGGAAAGGGAATTCGATATCGTCATATAAATTGCACTGATTGTGTTTCAAAATTTGCTTAACAAACGACGTAGGAAGCGAGACCGCAGATATTATGGGTCACGATATATTTGTTCTCATATGGACATGTGATTTATTTGACGAAGTTGACCCTTGCATTTCATGAGACTTGGATGCTTCTGCATATATCTTCGAAACGGAATTTTATATCGTCTTATAAATTGCATGGATTGTGTGTCAAAGTTTGATAAACAAACGACGTAGGAAGCGAGATGGCAGATATTATGGGTCACGATATATTTGCTCTCATATGGACATGTGATTGATTTGACGAAGTTGACCCTTGCATTTCATGAGACTTGGATGCTTCTGAATCTATCTTCGAAACGGAATTCTATATCGTCTTATAAATTTCATGGATTGTGTGTCAAAGTTTTCTTAACAAACGACGTAGGAAGCGATACGGCAGATATTATAGGTCACGATATATTTGCTCTCATATGGACATGTTATTGATTTGACGAAGCTGGCCCTTGCATTTCATGAGACTTGGATGCTTCTGCATCTATCTTCGAAACGGAGTTCGATATCGTCATATAAATTGCACGGATTGTGTGTCAAAGTTTGTCTAATAAACAACGTAAGAAGCGAGACTGCAGATATTATGGGTCACGACATATTTGCTCTCATATGGACATGTGATTGATTTCACAAAGCTGACCCATGTATTTCTTGAGACATGGATGTTTCTGCATCTATCTTCGAGACGGAATTCGATATCGTCATATAAATTGCACTGATTGTGTGTCAAAATTTGCTTAACAAACGACGTAAGAAGCGAGACCGTAGATATTATGGGTCACGGTATATTTGCTCTCATATGGAAATGTTATTGATTTGACGAAGTTGACCCTTGCATTTCATGAGGCTTGGATGCTTCTGCATCTATCTTCGAGACGGAATTCGATATCGTCATATAAATTGCACGGATTGTGTGTCAAAGTTTGTTTAACAATCGACGTAAGAAGCGAGACTGCAGATATTATGGGTCACGATATATTTGTTCTCATATGGAAATGTGATTGATTTGACAAAGCTGACCCATGTATTTCATGAGACATGGATGCTTCTGCATCTATCTTCGAAAGGGAGTTCGATATCGTCTTATAAATTGCATGGATTGTGTGTCAAAGTTTGCTTAATAAACGACGTAGAAAGCGAGACGGCAGATATTATGGGTCACGATATATTTGCTCTCATATGGACATGTGATTGATTTGAAAAATCTGATTGATTGTGTGCCAAAGTATGCTTAACAAACGACGTAAGAAGCAAGACTGCAGATATTATGGATCACGATATATTTGCTTTCATATGGACATGTGAGTGATTTGACAAAGCTGACCTTTGTATTTCTTGAGACATGGATGCTTCTGCTTCTATCTTCAAAAGGGGATTCGATATCGTCAAAGTTTGCTTAAATAACGGGGTAAGAAACAAGGCTGCAGATATTATGGGTCACGATATATTTGCTCTCATATGGACATGTGATTGATTTGACAAAGCTGGCCCATGTATTTCTTAAGACTTGGATGCTTCTGCATCTATCTTCGAGACGGAATTCGATATCGTCATATAAACTGCATGGATTGTGTGTCAAAGTTTGCTTAACAAACGACGTAAGAAACGAGACTGCAGATATTATGGGTCACGATATATTTGCTTTCATATGGACATGTGAATGATTTGACGAAGCTGAACCATGTATTGTTTGAGACTTGGATGCTTCTGCATCTATCTTCGAGACGGAATTCGATATCGTCATATAAATTGCATGGATTTTGTGTCAAAGTTTGCTTAATAAACGACGTAGAAAGCGAGACGGCAGATATTATGGGTCACGATATATTTGCTCTCATATGGACATGTGATTGATTTGAAAAATCTGATTGATTGTGTGCCAAAGTATGCTTAACAAACGACGTAAGAAGCAAGACTGCAGATATTATGTATCACGATATATTTGCTTTCATATGGACATGTGAGTGATTTGACAAAGCTGACCTTTGTATTTCTTGAGACATGGATGCTTCTGCTTCTATCTTCAAAAGGGGATTCGATATCGTCAAAGTTTGCTTAAATAACGGGGTAAGAAACAAGGCTGCAGATATTATGGGTCACGATATATTTGCTCTCATATGGACATGTGATTGATTTGACAAAGCTGACCCATGTATTTCTTAAGACTTGGATGCTTCTGCATCTATCTTCGAGACGGAATTCGATATCGTCATATAAACTGCATGGATTGTGTGTCAAAGTTTGCTTAACAAACGACGTAAGAAACGAGACTGCAGATATTATGGGTCACGATATATTTGCTTTCATATGGACATGTGAATGATTTGACGAAGCTGACCCATGTATTGTTTGAGACTTTGATGCTTCTGCATCTATCTTCGAGACGGAATTCGATATCGTCATATAAATTGCATGGATTTTGTGTCAAAGTTTGCTTAACAAACGACGTAAGAAGCGAGACTGCAGATATTATGGGTCACGATATATTTGCTCTTATATGGACATGTGAATGATTTGACAAAGCTGACCCATGTATTTCTTGAGACTTGGATGCTTCTGCTTCTATCTTGAAAAGGGAATTCGATATCATCATATAAATTGCATTGATTGTGTGTCAAAATTTGCTTAACAAACGACGTAAGAAGCGAGACCGCAGATATTATGGGTCACGATATATTTGTTCTCATATGGACATGTGATTTATTTGACGAAGTTGACCCTTGCATTTCATGAGACTTGGATGCTTCTGCATCTATCTTCGAAACGGAACTCGATATCGTCATATAAATTACATAGATTGTGTGTCAAAGTTTGCTTAACAAACGACGTGAGAACCGAGGCTGCAGATATTATGGGTCACGATATATTTGCTCTCATATGGACATGTTATTGATTTGACGAAGCTGAACCTTGGATTTCATGAGACTTGGATGCTTCTGCATCTATCTTCGAAACGGAATTCTATATCGTCTTATAAATTGCATGGATTGTGTGTCAAAGTTTGCTTAACAAACGACGTAGGAAGCGAGACGGCAGATATTATGGGTCACGACATATTTGCTCTCATATAGACATGTGATTGATTTGACAAAGCTGACCCATGTATTTCATGAGACATGGATGCTTCTGCATCTATCTTCGAAACGGAATTCTATATCGTCTTATAAATTGCAAGGATTGTGTGTCAAAGTTTGCTTAACAAACGACGTAGGAAGCGAGACGGCAGATATTATGGGTCACGATATATTTGCTCTCATATGGACATGTTATTGATTTGACGAAGCTGAACCTTCGATTTCATGAGACTTGGATGCTTCTGCATCTATCTTCGAAACGGAATTCTATATCGTCTTATAAATTGCATGGATTGTGTGTCAAAGTTTGCTTAACAAACGACGTAGGAAGCGAGACGGCAGATATTATGGGTCACGATATATTTGCTCTCATATGGACATGTGACTGATTTGACGAAGCTGACCCTTGCATTTTATGAGACTTGGATGCTTCTGCATCTATCTTCGAAACGTAGTTCGATATCGTCATATAAATTGCACGGATTTTGTGTCAAAGTTTGGTTAACAAACGACGTAAGAAGCGAGACTGCAGATATTATGGGTCACGACATATTTGCTCTCATATGGACATGTGATTGATTTGACAAAGCTGACCCATGTATTTCATGAGACATGGATGCTTCTGCATCTATCTTCGAAAGGGAGTTCGATATTGTCATATAAATTGCATGGATTGTGTGTCAAAGTTTGCTGAACAAACGACGTAAGAAGCGAGACTGCAGATATTATGGGTCACGATATATTTGCTCTCATATGGACATGTGATTGATTTGACAAAGCTGACCCTTGTATTTCTTGAGACTTGGATGCTTCTGCATTTACCTTCAAAACGGAATTCAATATCGTCATATAAATTGCGTGGATTGTGTGTCAAGGTTTTCTTAACAAACGACGTAAGAAGCGAGACTGCAGATATTATGGTTCACGACATATTTGCTCTCATATGGACATGTGATTGATTTGACAAAGCTAACCCTTGCATTTCTTGAGACATGGTTGCTTCTACATCTATCTTCGAAAGGGAATTCGATATCGTCATAATAATTGCATGTGTTGTGTGTCAAAGTTTGCTTAACAAATGACGTAAGAAGCGAGACTGCAGATATTATGGGTCACGATATATTTGCTCTCATATGGACAGGTGATTGATTTGCAAAGCTGACCCTGGTATTTCTTGAGACATGGATGCTTCTGCATCTATCTACGAAACGGAATTCGATATCGTCATATAAATTGCATGGATTGTCAAAGTTTGCTTAACAAACGTCGTAAGAAGCGAGACTGCAGATGTTATGGGTCACGATATATTTGCTCTCATATGGACATGTGATTGATTTGACGAAGCTGACCCATGTATTTCATGACATGGATGTTTCTGCATCTATCTTCGAAAGGGAATTCGACATCATCATATAAATTGCATGGACTGTGTGTCAAAGTTTGCTTAACAAACGACGTAAGAAGCGAGACTGCAGATATTATCATATGGAAATGTTATTGATTTGACGAAGTTGACCCTTGCATTTCATGAGGCTTGGATGCTTCTGCATCTATCTTCGAGACGGAATTCGATATCGTCATATAAATTGCACGGATTGTGTGTCAAAGTTTGCTTAACAATCGACGTAAGAAGCGAGACGGCAGATATTATGGGTCACGATATATTTGCTCTCATATGGACATGTGATTGATTTGAAAAATCTGATTGATTGTGTGCCAAAGTATGCTTAACAAACGACGTAAGAAGCAAGACTGCAGATATTATGGATCACGATATATTTGCTTTCATATGGACATGTGAGTGATTTGACAAAGCTGACCTTTGTATTTCTTGAGACATGGATGCTTCTGCTTCTATCTTCAAAAGGGGATTCGATATCGTCAAAGTTTGCTTAAATAACGGGGTAAGAAACAAGGCTGCAGATATTGTGGGTCACGATATATTTGCTCTCATATGGACATGTGATTGATTTGACAAAGCTGACCCATGTATTTCTTAAGACTTGGATGCTTCTGCATCTATCTTCGAGACGGAATTCGATATCGTCATATAAACTGCATGGATTGTGTGTCAAAGTTTGCTTAACAAAGGACGTAGGAAGCGAGACGGCAGATATTATGGGTCACGATATATTTGCTCTCATATGGACATGTGATTGATTTGACGAAGCTGACCCTTGCATTTCATGAGACTTGGATGCTTCTGCATCTATCTTCGAAACGTAGTTCGATATCGTCATATAAATTGCACGGATTGTGTGTCAAAGTTTGGTTAACAAACGACGTAAGAAGCGAGACTGCAGATATTATGGGTCACGACATATTTGCTCTCATATGGACATGTGATTGATTTGACAAAGCTGACCCTTGTATTTCTTGAGACATGGATGCTTCTGCTTCTATCTTGGAAAGGGAATTCGATATAGTCATATAAATTGCATGGATTGTGTGTCAAAATTTGCTTAACAAACGGCGTAAGAAGCGAGACGGCAGATATTATGGGTCACGATATATTTGCTTTCATATGGACATGTAATTGATTTGACGAAGCTGACCCTTGTATTTCTTGAGACTTGGATGCTTCTGCATTTACCTTCAAAACGGAATTCAATATCGTCATATAAATTGCGTGGATTGTGTGTCAAAGTTTGCTTAACAAATGACGTAAGAAGCGAGACTGCAGATATTATGGGTCACGATATATTTGCTCTCATATGGACAGGTGATTGATTTGCAAAGCTGACCCTGGTATTTCTTGAGACATGGATGCTTCTGCATCTATCTACGAAACGGAATTCGATATCGTCATATACATTGCATGGATTGTCAAAGTTTGCTTAACAAACGTCGTAAGAAGCGAGACTGCAGATATTATGGGTCACGATATATTTGCTCTCATATGGACATGTGATTGATTTGACGAAGCTGACCCATGTATTTCATGACATGGATGCTTCTGCATCTATCTTCGAAAGGGAATTCGACATCGTCATATAAATTGCATGGACTGTGTGTCAAAGTTTGCTTAACAAGCGACGTAAGAAGCGAGACTGCAGATATTATGGGTCACGATATATTTGCTCTCATATGGACATGTGATTGATTTGACAAAGTTAACCCTTGTATTTCTTGAGACTTGGATGCTTCTGTATCTATCTTCAAAACGGAATTCGATATCGTCATATAAATTGCATGGATTGTGTGTCAAAGTTTGCTTAACAAACGTCGTAAGAAGCGAGACTGCAGATATTATGGGTCACGATATATTTGCTCTCATATGGACATGTGATTGATTTGACAAATCTGATTGATTGTGTGTCAAAGTATGCTTAACAAACGTCGTAAGAAGCAAGACTGCAGATATTATGGGTCCCGATATATTTGCTCTTATTTGGACATGTGAATGATTTGACAAAGGTGACCCTTGTATTTCTTGAGACTTGGATGCTTCTGCTTCTATCTTGGAAAGGGAATTCGATATCATCATATAAATTGCATTGATTGTGTGTGAAAATTTGCTTAACAAACGACGTAAGAGCGAGACCGCAGATATTATGGGTCACGATATATTTGTTCTCATATGGACATGTGATTTACTTGACGAAATTGACCCTTGCATTTCATGAGACTTGGATGCTTCTGCATATATCTTCGAAGCGGAATTTTATATCGTCTTATAAATTGCATGGATTGTGTGTCAAAGTTTGCTTAACAAACGACGTAGGAAGCGAGATGGCAGATATTATGTGTCACGATATATTTGCTCTCATATGGACATGTGATTGATTTGACGAAGCTGACCCTTGCATTTCATGAGACTTGGATGATTCTGAATCTATCTTCGAAACGGAATTCTATATCGTCTTATAAATTGCATGGATTGTGTGTCCAAGTTTGCTTAACAAACGACGTAGGAAGCGATACGGCAGATAATATAGGTCACGATATATTTGCTCTCATATGGACATGTATTGATTTGACGAAGCTGACCCTTGCATTTCATGAGACTTGGATGCTTCTGCATCTATCTTCGAAACGGAGTTCGATGTCGTCATATAAATTGCACGGAATGTGTGTCAAAGTTTGCCTAACAAACAACGTAAGAAGCGAGACTGCAGATATTATGGGTCACGACATATTTGCTCTCATATGGACATGTGACTGATTTCACAAAGCTGACCCATGTATTTCTTGAGACATGGATGCTTCTGCATCTATCTTCGAGACGGAATTCGATATCGTCATATAAATTGCATTGATTGTGTGTCAAAATTTGCTTAACAAACGACGTAAGAAGCGAGACCGCAGATATTATGGGTCACGATATATTTGCTCTCATATGGAAATGTGATTGATTTGACAAAGCTGACCCACGTATTTCATGAGACATGGATGCTTCTGCATCTATCTTCGATATCGTCTTATAAATTGCATGGATTGTGTGTAAAAGTTTGCTTAACAAACGACGTAGAAAGCGAGACGGCAGATATTATGGGTCACGATATATTTGCTCTCATATGGACATGTGATTGATTTGACAAAGCTGACCCATGATTTTCTTAAGAATTGGATGCTTCTGCATCTACATTCAAAACGGAATTCGATATCGTCATATAAACTGCATGGATTGTGTGTCAAAGTTTGCTTAACAAACGACGTAAGAAACGATGCTGCAGATATTATGGGTCACGATATATTTGCTCTCGTATGGGCATGTGATTGATTTGACAAATCTGACCCATATATTTGTTGAGACTTGGATGCTTCTGCATCTACCTTCAAAACGGAATTCGATATCGTCATATAAATTGCATGGATTGTCAAAGTTTGCTTAACAAACGACGTAGAAAGCGAGACGGCAGATATTATGGGTCACGATATATTTGCTCTCATATGGACATGTGATTGATTTGACAAAGCTGACCCTTGCATTTCATGAGACTTGGATGCTTCTGCATCTATCTTCGAAACGGAATTCGATATCGTCATATAAACTGCATGGATTGTGTGTCAAAGTTTGCTTAACAAACGACGTAGGAAGCGAGACGGCAGATATTATGGGTCACGATATATTTGCTCTCATATGGACATGTGATTGATTTGACGAAGCTGACCCTTGCATTTCATGAGACTTGGATGCTTCTGCATCTATCTTCGAAACGTAGTTCGATATCGTCATATAAATTGCACGGATTGTGTGTCAAAGTTTGGTTAACAAACGACGTAAGAAGCGAGACTGCAGATATTATGGGTCACGACATATTTGCTCTCATATGGACATGTGATTGATTTGACAAAGCTGACCCTTGTATTTCTTGAGACATGGATGCTTCTGCTTCTATCTTGGAAAGGGAATTCGATATAGTCATATAAATTGCATGGATTGTGTGTCAAAATTTGCTTAACAAACGGCGTAAGAAGCGAGACGGCAGATATTATGGGTCACGATATATTTGCTCTCATATGGACATGTAATTGATTTGACGAAGCTGACCCTTGTATTTCTTGAGACTTGGATGCTTCTGCATTTACCTTCAAAACGGAATTCAATATCGTCATATAAATTGCGTGGATTGTGTGTCAAAGTTTGCTTAACAAATGACGTAAGAAGCGAGACTGCAGATATTATGGGTCACGATATATTTGCTCTCATATGGACAGGTGATTGATTTGCAAAGCTGACCCTGGTATTTCTTGAGACATGGATGCTTCTGCATCTATCTACGAAACGGAATTCGATATCGTCATATACATTGCATGGATTGTCAAAGTTTGCTTAACAAACGTCGTAAGAAGCGAGACTGCAGATGTTATGGGTCACGATATATTTGCTCTCATATGGACATGTGATTGATTTGACGAAGCTGACCCATGTATTTCATGACATGGATGATTCTGCATCTATCTTCGAAAGGGAATTCGACATCGTCATATAAATTGCATGGACTGTGTGTCAAAGTTTGCTTAACAAGCGACGTAAGAAGCGAGACTGCAGATATTATGGGTCACGATATATTTGCTCTCATATGGACATGTGATTGATTTGACAAAGTTAACCCTTGTATTTCTTGAGACTTGGATGCTTCTGTATCTATCTTCAAAACGGAATTCGATATCGTCATATAAATTGCATGGATTGTGTGTCAAAGTTTGCTTAACAAACGTCGTAAGAAGCGAGACTGCAGATATTATGGGTCACGATATATTTGCTCTCATATGGACATGTGATTGATTTGACAAATCTGATTGATTGTGTGTCAAAGTATGCTTAACAAACGACGTAAGAAGCAAGACTGCAGATATTATGGGTCCCGATATATTTGCTCTTATTTGGACATGTGAATGATTTGACAAAGGTGACCCTTGTATTTCTTGAGACTTGGATGCTTCTGCTTCTATCTTGGAAAGGGAATTCGATATCGTCATATAAATTGCATTGATTGTGTGTCAAAATGTGCTTAACAAACGACGTAAGAGCGAGACCGCAGATATTATGGGTCACGATATATTTGTTCTCATATGGACATGTGATTTACTTGACGAAATTGACCCTTGCATTTCATGAGACTTGGATGCTTCTGCATATATCTTCGAAGCGGAATTTTATATCGTCTTATAAATTGCATGGATTGTGTGTCAAAGTTTGCTTAACAAACGACGTAGGAAGCGAGATGGCAGATATTATGTGTCACGATATATTTGCTCTCATATGGACATGTGATTGATTTGACGAAGCTGACCCTTGCATTTCATGAGACTTGGATGCTTCTGAATCTATCTTCGAAACGGAATTCTATATCGTCTTATAAATTGCATGGATTGTGTGTCCAAGTTTGCTTAACAAACGACGTAGGAAGCGATACGGCAGATAATATAGGTCACGATATATTTGCTCTCATATGGACATGTATTGATTTGACGAAGCTGACCCTTGCATTTCATGAGACTTGGATGCTTCTGCATCTATCTTCGAAACGGAGTTCGATGTCGTCATATAAATTGCACGGAATGTGTGTCAAAGTTTGCCTAACAAACAACGTAAGAAGCGAGACTGCAGATATTATGGGTCACGACATATTTGCTCTCATATGGACATGTGACTGATTTTACAAAGCTGACCCATGTATTTCTTGAGACATGGATGCTTCTGCGTCTATCTTCGAGACGGAATTCGATATCGTCATATAAATTGCATTGATTGTGTGTCAAAATTTGCTTAACAAACGACGTAAGAAGCGAGACCGCAGATATTATGGGTCACGATATATTTGCTCTCATATGGAAATGTGATTGATTTGACAAAGCTGACCCACGTATTTCATGAGACATGGATGCTTCTGCATCTATCTTCGATATCGTCTTATAAATTGCATGGATTGTGTGTAAAAGTTTGCTTAACAAACGACGTAGAAAGCGAGACGGCAGATATTATGGGTCACGATATATTTGCTCTCATATGGACATGTGATTGATTTGACAAAGCTGACCCATGATTTTCTTAAGAATTGGATGCTTCTGCATCTACATTCAAAACGGAATTCGATATCGTCATATAAACTGCATGGATTGTGTGTCAAAGTTTGCTTAACAAACGACGTAAGAAACGATGCTGCAGATATTATGGGTCACGATATATTTGCTCTCGTATGGGCATGTGATTGATTTGACAAATCTGACCCATATATTTGTTGAGACTTGGATGCTTCTGCATCTACCTTCAAAACGGAATTCGATATCGTCATATAAATTGCATGGATTGTCAAAGTTTGCTTAACAAACGTCGTAAGAAGCGAAACTGCAGATGTTATGGGTCACGATATATTTGCTCTCATATGGACATGTGATTGATTTGACGAAGCTGACCCATGTATTTCATGACATGGATGCTTCTGCATCTATCTTCGAAAGGGAATTCGACATCGTCATATAAATTGCATTGACTGTGTGTCAAAGTTTGCTTAACAAACGACGTAAGAAGCGAGACTGCAGATATTATGGGTCACGATATATTTGCTCTCATATGGACATGTGATTGATTTGGTAAAGCTAACCCTTGTATTTCTTGAGACTTGGATGCTTCTGTATCTATCTTCAAAACGGAATTCGATATCGTCATATAAATTGGATTGTGTGTCAAAGTTTGCTTAACAAACGTCGTAAGAAGCGAGACTGTAGATATTATGGGTCACGATATATTTGCTCTCATATGGACATGTGATTGATTTGACAAATCTGATTGATTGTGTGTCAAAGTATGCTTAACAAACGACGTAAGAAGCAAGACTGCAGATATTATGGGTCCCGATATATTTGCTCTTATTTGGACATGTGAATGATTTGACAAAGGTGACCCATGTATTTCTTGAGACTTGGATGCTTCTGCTTCTATCTTGGAAAGGGAATTCGATATCGTCATATAAATTGCATTGATTGTGTGTCAAAATTTGCTTAACAAACGACGTAAGAAGCGAGACCGCAGATATTATAGGTCACGATATATTTGCTCTCATATGGACATGTATTGATTTGACGAAGCTGACCCTTGCATTTCATGAGACTTGGATGCTTCTGCATCTATCTTCGAAACGGAGTCTTATAAATTGCATGGATTGTGTGTCAAAGTTTGCTTAACAAACGACGTAGGAAGCGAGATGCCAGATATTATGTGTCACGATATATTTGCTCTCATATGGACATGTGATTGATTTGACGAAGCTGACCCTTGCATTTCATGAGACTTGGATGCTTCTGAATCTATCTTCGAAACGGAATTCTATATCGTCTTATAAATTGCATGGATTGTGTGTCCAAGTTTGCTTAACAAACGACGTAGGAAGCGATACGGCAGATATTATAGGTCACGATATATTTGCTCTCATATGGACATGTATTGATTTGACGAAGCTGACCCTTGCATTTCATGAGACTTGGATGCTTCTGCATCTATCTTCGAAACGGAGTTCGATATCGTCATATAAATTGCACGGATTGTGTGTCAAAGTTTGCCTAACAAACAACGTAAGAAGCGAGACTGCAGATATTATGGGTCACGACATATTTTCTCTCATATGGACATGTGACTGATTTCACAAAGCTGACCCATGTATTTCTTGAGACATGGATGCTTCTGCATCTATCTTCAAAACGGAATTCGATATCGTCATATAAATTGCATTGATTGTGTGTCAAAATTTGCTTAACAAACGACGTAAGAAGCGAGACCGCAGATATTATGGGTCACGATATATTTGCTCACATATGGAAATGTGATTGATTTGACAAAGCTGACCCACGTATTTCATGAGACATGGATGCTTCTGCATCTATCTTCGAAAGGGAGTTCGATATCGTCTTATAAACTGCATGGATTGTGTGTCAAACTTTGCTTAACAAACGACGTTGAAAGCGAGACGGCAGATATTATAGGTCACGATATATTTGCTCTCATATGGACATGTGATTGATTTGACAAATCTGATTGATTGTGTGTCAAAGTATGCTTAACAAACGACGTAAGAAGCAAGACTGCAGATATTATGGATCACGATATATTTGCTCTCATATGGACATGTGAGTGATTTGACAAAGCAGACCTTTGTATTTCTTGAGACATGGATGCTTCTGCTTCTATCTTCAAAAGGGAATTCGATATCGTCAAAGTTTGCTTAACTAACGGGGTAAGAAACGAGGCTGCAGATATTATGGGTCACGATATATTTGCTCTCATATGGACATGTGATTGATTTGACAAAGCTGACCCTTGCATTTCATGATACTTGGATGCTTCTGCATCTATCTTCGAAACGGAATTCGATATCGTCATATAAACTGCATGGATTGTGTGTCAAAGTTTGCTTAACAAACGACGTAGGAAGCGAGACGGCAGATATTATGGGTCACGATATATTTGCTCTCATATGGACATGTGATTGATTTGACGAAGCTGACCCTTGCATTTCATGAGACTTGGATGCTTCTGCATCTATCTTCGAAACGTAGTTCGATATAGTCATATAAATTGCACGGATTGTGTGTCAAAGTTTGGTTAACAAACGACGTAAGAAGCGAGACTGCAGATATTATGGGTCACGATATGTTTGCTCTCATATGGACATGTAATTGATTTGACAAAGCTGACCCATGTATTTCTTAAAACTTGGATGCTTCTACATCTACCTTCAAAAGGGAGTTCGATATCGTCATATAAATTGCATGGATTTTGTGTCAAAGTTTGCTTAACAAACGACGTAAGTAGCGAGACCGCAGATATTATGGGTCACGATATATTTGCTCTCATATGGACATGTGATTGATTTGGCAAAGCTGACCCATGTATTTCTTTAGACGTGGATGCTTCTGCATCTACCTTCAAAACGGAATTCGATATCGTCATATAAATTGCAGGGATTGTGTGTCAAAGTATGCTTAACAAACGACGGAAGAAAAAAGACTGCAGATATTATGGGTCACGATATATTTGCTTTCATATGGACATGTGAATGATTTGACAAAGCTGGGAATTCGATATCGTCATATAAATTGCACGGATTGTGTGTCAACGTTTGCTTAATAATCGACGTAAGAAGCGAGACCGCAGATATTATGGGTCAAGATATATTTGCTCTCATATGGACATGTGATTGATTTGACAAAGCCGACCCATGTATTTCTTAAAACTTGGATGCTTCTACATCTACCTTCAAAAGGGAGTTCGATATCGTCATATAGATTGCAGGGATTGTGTGTCAAATGTAATGGCGCTTGCATTGCATATGGATTTTTCTTGCAATAGATTTTTTTATTAATTTTTTTTTTGCATTTAAATTTTAACGGCTCAGTACGGCGACCTCTGTGAACAATATGCGTGAACGTATGCGAATTATCTATCAGCCAATTGACGTTCTACCCTTATTTATTTTTATGCTTTTACCAACATTTTTGGAATAAAAACGTTAGTTGAAATCATTACCAAGGTTTCATCTAGAATTTTTTAGATTTTCTCGTTCATTTGGTTTATTGAAGCTCATACCGTCAACTACAGAAAAAGTTAATACAAGTTTTTTTCTTAACCTGCGTAGCACTTGTGCTGAAGTTAAAATTATCTTCACTTACAACGATTCCCATATTAATTTTTTGTGCTTTTTCTACTTTGTTCAGTAAGTAAGCCTTTAATTTTGTTTCCCCGCTGCTTGTTTGGTAAGAAAAGGAAAAAAAATTCTTTTTTTTATAGCTTTCTTGCATGGAATTTCGTGACAAGGTTATGTCAGGAGATTTTTCCTGTTAAATAAATACATGGTTATGTATTTGGATTGATTTCCCTCGCAATATATGCTTTAAAATATCTCAATTGGTAATTATTTTTCCCTTTTCGCACAGGTTTTGTTTTTCTCATTTGATATTTCTTCATTCCTATAAGGCTGGTTCCAAGCGTGCATTCCTATCAATGAGTATCCCATCAACACCTGCCACATTTTTATTCGTTGTATGCTACAGTATATAATATAAAATTGCGCCCAACGTGGGGCCCGAATAATAATAGTATACTTTAAAAATCACCATCTGGCAGTTTGCCACAGTAATTCGGCTTCACCAAAAATACTTTCCAAACTTGTTAATCATTTACTTACTATCATTCTATCTCGTTTTTATTTCCCCTTTTAAGGTATTGAGTAACTAATAGGAATACATTTTGGGTCAGTTAGTCATCCTTAAATGGCCATTAGTTTCCAAATACTTTCCTTTCAGTTATATTATGGTCTTGTTGGTACCAGAGATTGGTGTGGAATTCCGCTTCTGGACTTTATCTAGCTAGATCTAACCTGCCAATACTTTGGATCAATATAGCCATAGCCTTTATCATTCTTCTGGAAATATGGAATAGAATTTCCATACCAGTGTATGAGTTTTTCTTTCTATCCTATTCAACTTTCTCTTTTCTTTCCTAGAGTCAAATGATGTCCTCAATAACAAACCTTTACTACCATAGGGTTCTCAAACAGATTGACATTGATACATGAAATCAGGTATTCCGTTTTCTTCATTGAAAGTATTTTTTTTAATCATTTTTCTTTTTATTAAACTCTTTGAAAATTATTATTCTTTTATAACTAATTTCTTTTCGAGTGTGAAGCGTTAATTTTTTTCAATTTTTTTCTTTTGTTCTATATATACTCCAAGAATTTGGACTTTAATCCAGAAATTGATTTATTACTCAAAATTTAGTCTTGTTTTTTTAACCCTCTACAAGTATTTATATTTTTTTGCTTTATCTACCACTCAAAGTTTTAAAGCTTTTTGTATAATTTTTTTTCTGATCCCTTATTAATTCTGTCTATAGTACATGCCAGTATTTCTGTACTTACACCGAGGGAAAAATTAATCGGTAATTTAGCAGTAGCAGCCAGCATATCCATTTTATAAGAAATTATTCGCTTACCTTCACATACAAGTGGAGTTCTGAACTCAACGTTTTTATGACGATATTTTGAATGCTATTCATACATTAACACTACAAACATTAGTTATTGTTGCGTTGTTGAGATATTGATCACGTGATTGTTGTTCAATACATTTTTGGGATTTTTTAGAATTTCTTGTAGTTCTGGGAATTATCCTTGCGTCAAATTTTGGAAGTAATTTGATAACCCAGTTCTGGTTTTCCCGTTGTATGGTTATCGAATTTAGTTACGGTTGAATATAGTTATCGGCTGTCTTATAAATTTAGGGAAAATATACTCAAGGATCGCCTAACTAAATATTTTTTTACGGCTTTATTTCTCTATTTGTTTGCACTGGTGTTTTTCAATTCACTAAGAATTTAAACATTTGTATTAAAAAAATAATTTTTTTTCAGTTTTCATTCTTCAATATTGAGCCCATTTCATTAGAAATCTAAAGAGTAACGGAAATATTGAGAATTCGTTTGATCTTGAAGGCCATTCCAAAAAGCAGACACTTTGATTTATTTTAAATGTCAGTTTTGGTTTTTTTCGTTTCAAATTGTTTCCCAAATGAACCGAAGTATATAGTAATAGTTTGTTTGCTGTATTTTCACGAAGCATACTCAAGGTCCAATCGAGATAGGATTTTTTTTTCCTAATATATTTTTTTCCTGTAGCGATTTTCATTGATTTTTCCCAATCGACTTCGATTTTAGATACATTTGGTTATACCAAGATTTTTTTTTTTTTTTTTTGTTTTTTTATTCAACGTTGGACTTGATTACAGGTCATTAACAGGAAAGGATCAACCGAACTATTTTCAAAATACTATTTAGAAATATAATTTTGAATTAGATTGGTGATATTTTTCCTGAAGTGGTTTTCAAAATATATGGTATTGGACAAAGGACAATAAATCACTTTATTTGCTTATTTTGTGATTAACTTTATATGAGTATTTTGGAAATTTTTTGCTCAAAAGTTACTTGATTTGTAAAGCTTCGGATTAATATTTAGCTTGAGCTCCGGCATCATTTTTATAGTTTTCCCAATTTTTACGATCAGGGGTAGAGAGTAAGTCGGCTTTCCTGAATATATCCTTTTAAGGACCTGAAATTTTCTCAGTTTTTGATTGATTCCATTGCTTTAAAGTTCCTATTTTCTATTCGTTTAATTAGTGGTTAATAGTAGGGGGATTTTTGTTTGATCATTTGTGCTTACCTAATTTTATCATATTATTTCAATATGGCGTTTGTGCAAGGCAATGAAGAGGCGATTAACGATCCTTCAGAGGAAACTCCTGTATGCGGAGGATGCGCGACATTGATTAGGAACAAAACCACATTTGTCAAGACCAATTGTGGACATACATTCCATAAATCCTGTCTGGCAAAATGCGAGAAATTAAGACCATACTGCCCTGTCTGCAATTTAAGACTGTATAGCGAGCCTTCAACCCCCAGTTCATCCGGTGCTTGTACTAGGTCCCAAACCAAGGCAGCCTCTGCTCAACCAGCAGGCAGTTTACCAAATGAAGACCAGTCTAGCTCTGCTTCAGTGGTGCCAACGAATACCACTATTGTAGATAACACTCTTAATATTCGTTCTGGTGATCTTCACCAGATGATCAGTTCGATTGTTTCCGAACAACAGGCTCAACTCCTTGCTAGCCTTGACAGCCGAATCTCTCGTTTAGTTCAGAGCAATGTTGAGTCACATTTTTCTAGACTAAACCTAAACGGGCAAAGCACCTCAGCTTCTGCTGTGCCTGGCGCTAACCAGCCAACACCTCCAAACCGAATGCGGACTGCAGAAGAGATTGAACGCACATTCCATGAAATGTTCGGAAATCCTCTAAATAATTCTCAGAACAATGGTCGCTTGAATACAAGTAATTCTGTACCTCCTGGCTCTCAACAGTCATCATCTTCAGATTTGTCATCAAGACCAGACAAAGTCCTTCACATCATTGCCAACTGGAGGATAAAATTCACGGGCAATACGGCCGGCATTAGTGTAGAGAACTTTATATACAGGATCGAATCGCTTACTGTACAAACGCTGCATGGAGATTTCGATTTGCTTTGTCGAAACGCAAGTTCACTTTTCGAAGGAAAGGCCGCCGATTGGTTTTGGCGTTACCATCGGTCAGTATCCCATGTATCCTGGAGTGACTTGTGCAGGGCCTTGCGACAACAATATGGTGATTCACGATCTGATGTTGACATTAGGGAACTCATTAGGGACCGAAAACAAAAACAGGGCGAAAGCTTTGATAATTTCTATGATTCGGTGGTCGAATTAACAGATAGATTGAAGGAGCCTTTATCGAGTGGAATGTTAGTGGAGGTTTTAAGAAGAAATTTATTACCCGAAATTCAACACGAGATTTTGAATTTAAAAATCACCTCGATTCAAGAGCTCAGGGTGTATGCAGGAGGAGGGAGTTTTTCCTTCAGGACATTCGACGTAAGCATGGAAGTGGGTTTTCTAAACCAACTATGATAGAGAAAAAGGTCTATGGTATAGATGAAGTGTTGGTAGACGACGATGTAGAGTTACCACCTGCCGAAAACGACCAAATTTCTGCTTTGAGCTTAAATTGCTGGAATTGTCATCAGGAAGGACATCGCTACCAGGACTGTCTGTCCGAAAGGACAATCTTTTGTTATGGTTGCGGTGCTCCCGATACTTACAAACCGCAATGCAAAAGATGTAACCCAAAAAACTGTCGTTCGGGTGCACAAACAAGTGCACCGAGAAAGAAACCCGATGTGGAGTAACGATACTCCAAAGACCAAAAATACCTACAATTGATACCATACCCGAATGTGACAATAACAAAATTAGTACCAAAAACTTTAATGAACTTGATTCGGATAGGTCTGTTTCAACCACACACACATTCAAACCTTTACATGTACGTGTAAAGGAGTATTATGAAGCACGAGACAGGATCTTCAACGAAATTCCAAAAACATCTAGGTCGGCTAGGCGGATTCGGGACTTCTGGAAGAAGGTGAAAAGTTTCAATAAGAAATTTGTGTGCTCAGTTTTAGATAAACCCTCTGATATTCGACCATATGCTGAGGTCATCCTCTTTGGGGAGAAGATGTTAGGGTTGATGGATACAGGAGCCTCTCTGAGTTGTGTAGGTGCAGGAGCTGCTAGGAAGTACTTGGAGTCTGGGAAATTTTATAAAAAGTTGAAATCTTTTGTGAAAACAGCAGATGGCAAGACCCAGGATATTGTAGGCTTCGTAGACACAAAGATAACGTTCAAAGGATTGGAGAAGGATATTACAATCTTTATTATACCTAGTTTAGATAGGGATCTGTTCTTAGGGGTGGACTTTTGGAACCTATTTGATTTGCTTCCGTCAGGTTTGTTGTGTAAGGATTACATGTCTGATTCGATGTCTATGATATCCGAGGTTACCCCACAAGTTCAGCTTTCTGAGTTACAAAGGCAAAAACTAAATAAAATTGTTGCTCTTTTTCCGTCGTTTGCTAAGGAAGGATTAGGGAGAACTCGTGTCCTTGAACATGTTATAGACACTGGTTCTGCCAAGCCAATTAAGCAACGACATTTTCCGGTCTCACCGGCCATTGAAAAATTTATATACGGTGAACTAGATAGAATGCTTGAACTTGGGGTAATCGAAGAATCAAATAGTCCATGGTCGTCTCCTGTTGTCCTTCACAGGAAACCGGGGAAAAATAGATTGTGTTTGGACAGTCGAAAGTTAAATTCAGTTACTGTAGGCGACGCTTATCCGTTACCCTACATTGATGGTATTTTAAGTCGTCTGCCAAAAGCCGAGTATATAACTGCCTTAGATCTGAAGGATGCCTTTTGGCAGATTCCGTTGGATCAGCAGTCAAAAGAGAAAACAGCATTCACCGTTCCTGGGAGACCGTTGTACCATTACACGGTCATGCCATTCGGCTTGTGTAATGCGCCACAGACCATGTCGCGTCTCATGGATAAGGTCATTCCACCGGCTCTCAGGACGGAAGTGTTTGTTTATCTTGATGACTTGCTGATTGTTTCGGAATCTTTCGAAAGACATCTGGAAGTTCTAAGGCTAGTGGCTGGTAAGATACGCGAATCAGGGCTAACCATCAATGTGGAGAAAAGTAACTTCTGCGTGGCAGAGGTGAAATATCTTGGCCATTTAGTTGGAGGTGGTGTCATAAAGACTGATCCAGAAAAGGTGTCAGCTATCACTGACTTTCCTGTGCCGAATTCTGTGAAACAAATTAGGAGATTCCTAGGGATGACGGGGTGGTATAGGAAATAGTAGAACTGGTATAGGAGGTGTACTGGTCCAGAAAGATGCGGAGGGCGAAGAGTTTCCTATTGCCTTTATGTCAAAGAAACTCAACCAAGCCCAACGTAACTATTCGGTGACCGAACAAGAATGCTTGGCAGCAATGCTTAGCATTAAAAAATTTCGAGCGTATGTGGAAGGACATGAGTTTACTGTGATCACTGACCACGCGTCATTGAAGTGGCTCATGTCCCAAACAGACCTCAGCACGCGGCTTGCTCGATGGGCTTTGAAGCTTCAAGGCTACAAATTCTCAATACAACATAGGCGTGGTAGTCAGAACGTAGTGCCTGATGCACTTTCCCGAACCAACTCAGATGACTTGTCCGCTCTTGAGGTGAGTAGTTTCTCCGTTTTTGAAGTGTCTGATAAAAGCGATTCTCAGGATTATAGTGGTATGTTTGTTGACTTGAGTTCTCCCTCTCAATAGTTCTACATTCTCTCTCCACTGTCTAATTTTCAATGTCTGTATACTTTCCTTTTCCGTTCTGTTAATCTTTTAACATGACCCTTGTTTCATTCAGCTGTTTCCGTTTCCTTTTCTGTGTTATCTCCTTTTATACACTCAAGCAAAAATGCACGTATCTTTTATATCCAAATGTATGCTCCGACGAGCTATAAGGCTGGTTCCAAGCGTGCATTCCTATCAATGAGTATCCCATCAACACCTGCCACATTTTTATTCGTTGTATGCTACACAAAGTATGCTTAACAAACGACGGATGAAACAAGACTGCAGATATTATGGGTCACGATATATTTGCTCTCATATGGACATGTGATTGATTTGACATAGCTGACCCATGTATTTCTTAAAACTTGGATGCATCTACATCTACCTTCAAAAGGGAGTTCGATATCGTCATATTAATTGCATGTATTGTGTGTCAAAGTTTGCTTAACAAACGACGTAAGAAGCGAGACTGCAGATGTTATGGGTCAGTTTATATTTGCTCTCGTATGGACATGTGATTGATTTGACGAAGCTGACCCATGTATTTCATGACATGGATGCTTCTGCATCTATCTTCAAAAGGGAATGCGACATCGTCATATAAATTGCATGGACTGTGTGTCAAAGTTTGCTTAACAAACGACGTAAGAAGCGAGACTGCAGATATTATGGGTCACGATATATTTGCTCTCATATGGACATGTGATTGATTTGACAAAGCTAACACTTGTATTTCTTGAGACTTGGATGCTTCTGTATCTATCTTCGAGACGGAGTTCGATATCGTCATATAAATTGCACGGACTGTGTGTCAAAGTTTGCTTAACAAACGACGTAAGAAGCGAGACTGCAGATATTATGGGTCACGACATATTTGCTCTCATATGGACATGTGATTGATTTGACAAAGCAACTCCCTTGTATTTCTTGAGACATGGTTGCTTCTACATCTATCTTAGAAAGGGAATTCGATATCGTCATATTAATTGCATGTATTGTGTGTCAAAGTTTGCTTAACAAACGACGAAAGAAGCGAGACTGCAGATATTATGGGTCACGATATATTTGCCCTCATATGGACATGTAATTGATTTGACAAAGCTGACCCTTGTATTTCTTGAGACATGAATGCTTCTGCATCTATATTCGAAAGGGAATTCGATATCGTCATATAAATTGCATGGATTGTGTGTCAAAGTTTGCTTAACAAACGACGTAAGAAGCGAGACTGCAGATATTATGGGTCACGACATATTTGCTCTCATATGGACATGTGATTGATTTGACGAAGTTGACCCTTGCATTTCATGAGACTTGGATATCTTGGATATCCCATCAACACCTGCCACATTTTTATTCGTTGTATGCTACACAAAGTATGCTTAACAAACGACGGATGAAACAAGACTGCAGATATTATGGGTCACGATATATTTGCTCTCATATGGACATGTGATTGATTTGACATAGCTGACCCATGTATTTCTTAAAACTTGGATGCATCTACATCTACCTTCAAAAGGGAGTTCGGTATCGTCATATTAATTGCATGTATTGTGTGTCAAAGTTTGCTTAACAAACGACGTAAGAAGCGAGACTGCAGATGTTATGGTCAGTTTATATTTGCTCTCGTATGGACATGTGATTGATTTGACGAAGCTGACCCATGTATTTCATGACATGGATGCTTCTGCATCTATCTTCAAAAGGGAATGCGACATCGTCATATAAATTGCATGGACTGTGTGTCAAAGTTTGCTTAACAAACGACGTAAGAAGCGAGACTGCAGATATTATGGGTCACGATATATTTGCTCTCATATGGACATGTGATTGATTTGACAAAGCTAACACTTGTATTTCTTGAGACTTGGATGCTTCTGTATCTATCTTCGAGACGGAGTTCGATATCGTCATATAAATTGCACGGACTGTGTGTCAAAGTTTGCTTAACAAACGACGTAAGAAGCGAGACTGCAGATATTATGGGTCACGACATATTTGCTCTCATATGGACATGTGATTGATTTGACAAAGCAACTCCCTTGTATTTCTTGAGACATGGTTGCTTCTACATCTATCTTAGAAAGGGAATTCGATATCGTCATATTAATTGCATGTATTGTGTGTCAAAGTTTGCTTAACAAACGACGAAAGAAGCGAGACTGCAGATATTATGGGTCACGATATATTTGCCCTCATATGGACATGTAATTGATTTGACAAAGCTGACCCTTGTATTTCTTGAGACATGAATGCTTCTGCATCTATATTCGAAAGGGAATTCGATATCGTCATATAAATTGCATGGATTGTGTGTCAAAGTTTGCTTAACAAACGACGTAAGAAGCGAGACTGCAGATATTATGGGTCACGACATATTTGCTCTCATATGGACATGTGATTGATTTGACGAAGTTGACCCTTGCATTTCATGAGACTTGGATGCTTCTGCATCTATCTTCGAGACGGAATTCGATATCGTCATATTGATTGCATGTATTGTGTGTCAAAGTTTGCTTAGCAAACGACGTAAGAAGCGAGACTGCAGATATTATGGGTCACGATATATTTGCTCTCATATGGACATGTGATTGATTTGACAAAGCTAACCCTTGTATTTCTTGAGACTTGGATGCTTCTGTATCTATCTTCGAGACGGAGTTCGATATCGTCATATAAATTGCACGGACTGTGTGTCAAGGTTTGCTTAACAAACGACGTAAGAAGCGAGACTGCAGATATTATGGGTCACGACATATTTGCTCTCATATGGACATGTGATTGATTTGACAAAGCAACTCCCTTGTATTTCTTGAGACATGGTTGCTTCTACATCTATCTTAGAAAGGGAATTCGATATCGTCATATTAATTGCATGTATTGTGTGTCAAAGTTTGCTTAACAAACGACGTAAGAAGCGAGACTGCAGATATTATGGGTCACGATATATTTGCCCTCATATGGACATGTAATTGATTTGACAAAGCTGACCCTTTTATTTCTTGAGACATGAATGCTTCTGCATCTATCTTCGAAAGGGAATTCGATATCGTCATATAGATTGCATGGATTGTGTGTCAAAGTATGCTTAACAAACGACGTAAGAAGCGAGACTGCAGATATTATGGGTCACGACATATTTGCTCTCATATGGACATGTGATTGATTTGACGAAGTTGACCCTTGCATTTCATGAGACTTGGATGCTTCTGCATCTATCTTCGAGACGGAATTCGATATCGTCATATTGATTGCATGTATTGTGTGTCAAAGTTTGCTTAGCAAACGACGTAAGAAGCGAGACTGCAGATATTATGGGTCACGATATATTTGCTCTCATATGGACATGTAATTGATTTGACAAAGCTGACCCTTGTATTTCTTGAGACATGGAAGCTTCTGCATCTATCTTCGAAAGAGAATTCGATATCGTCATTTAAATTGCATGGATTGTGTGTCAAAGTTTGCTTAACAAACGACGTAAGAAGCGAGACTGCAGATATTATGGGTCACGATATATTTGCTCTCATATGGACATGTGATTGATTTGACGAAGTTGACCCTTGCATTTCATGAGATTTGGATGCTTGTGCATCTATCTACGAAACGGAATTCGATATCGCCATATAAATTGCATGGATTGTGTGTCAACGTTTGCTTAATAAACGACGTAAGAATTCAGACTATATATTATGGGTCACGATATATTTGCTCTCATATGGACATGTGATTGATTTGACAAAGCTGACCCATGTATTTCTTAAGACTTGGATGCTTCTGCATCTACCTTCAAAACGGAATTCGATATCGTCATATAAACTGCATGGATTGCGTGTCAAAGTTTGCTTAACAAACGACGTAAGAAGGAGACCGCAGATATTATGGGTCACGATATATTTGCTCTCATATGGGCATATGATTGATTTGACAAAACTGACCTTTGTATTTCTTGAGACTTGGATGCTTCTGCAACTACCTTCAAAACGTGTAATGTACAGGACCGGGGTCTACTCAAGATGCACTTTTAAAGATCCTTGATAGCATCGTTGAACGAAGAGAACGTATGGACGTAGGGAGCCTTATATTCGCTAGCTAACAGCCGGGTGGGGGGATTTGTGTCCATACTTCTCAACATCAGTTCCCATTACTAGAAATTATATTACAGACTCCCTGACACAAAAAAAATACTCAAGCAATGATGTGGACCGAAACGATAAGAAACCAACCAGAAACTAAATTTACAAAAGTAATACACGGACAGACACTTATCGCAGAAATAATGAAAGTAAAACAAGACATTTTCCGCAAAACCTCTAATTTTGAATTCTCCTAGGTGTTAAATGGAGAAAAAACCTCAAGACCCTCGCCAACCATAGTTCTGTGGGCATTAAATATATTTTGACAGAACCCCTAACTGAAGTTTACTCACTTTCTATTGCCTCATCCTCATCGATAGATACACCCTTTATAGTTAATTAATGCATCATTATGAATGATTAACAAACATTTATTCAATCCATGAAAATGTATTGTATAATACCTAATTCTAATTGTACTTAATTTTATATTTATGTAATTTCAATTGTTTCAATGTTTCAAGTACACGTATGAATGAAAGTTTATAAAGTTTTAATATTGATATATGCACATATAATTATGTTCGTGGTAATTAATAGGTAGGTATTTGAATTCCCTAACACTCAGATGTATGTTTCAAATTAAAATTCTTGAAGTACATTATCATTGTTTATCACCCAGAAGGGGTTAATAAAAAACTCTGTTGACATCAGAGATGATGTGGAAAGAAAAAAAAATAGAATAGATATGTACTATAAAAAAACATGAATTTATTTACGAGCAAACATTAAGAATCAACCATCTTTACAAATGAGTGATTGAGGATTCAAAAACTATTACTCTCTTTGTATCTCTTCCTAATTTGTTTAATGTATTATGAATATCAATGAAATCAAATAAGTCTCCAAAAAGTGAAATAGGGAAAACTACATATATATACATACACGTACTCTCACTGATTATTTATAAATTTCTCACAGGCAAACTACTCAAAGAAACATTTCAGCTGGGAGCTACACAGTGGCTCGCAGTTAATACATTTACAATACCAAAATATATGAGATAATATTTTTATTCAAAACTTACCCGTACATCGACGACTATGATGAAGGCCTTCCTCATTGTTC